>NC_040879.1:37395315-37679495 GCF_003676215.2 Rhopalosiphum maidis | reverse complement strand
AAAAACCCAATAATAACGGATTGGAAAACAAAATAATTCTTTAAATTCTTTAAAAATCCATAAATTTCACCTTTAACTATTAATAACTCATTAGAAATCCCAATTTATTATAGGATAAACCTAATGTTAACTGATTGGAATCCAAAAAATATCTTAAAATTCCTAAAAAAAACCATAAATTTCCCTTTTAACATTTAGAAATTCATTAAAAATTCCAATTATTCAAAGGAAAACCCATTAATAACTGATTGTAATAAAAACAATTTCTTAAAATTCCTAAAAAATCCATAAATTTCCGTTCTAATATTTAGAATATCATTAAAATTCCAAATATACCCAGGGAAAACCCAATAATAACGGATTGGAAAACAAAATAATTCTTTAAATTCTTTAAAAATCCATAAATTTCACCTTTAACTATTAATAACTCATTAGAAATCCCAATTTATTATAGGATAAACCTAATGTTAACTGATTGGAATCCAAAAAATATCTTAAAATTCCTAAAAAAAAACCATAAATTTCCCTTTTAACATTTGGGAAATAATTAAAAATTCCAATTATTCCTAGGAATACCCAATAAAAACTAATTAAAATCCATAAAATTTCTTAAAATTCCTATAAAATCCATAAATTTCCCTTTTAACCTTTAGATAATCATTAAAAATTCCAATTATTCCTAGGAAAAGCCCAATAATAGCTGATTGGAATCCAAATGATTTCTTAAAATTCCTAAAAAATCCATAAATTTTACTTTTAACATTTGGGAAATCATTAAAAATCCAAATTATTCCTGGGACATTTCCAATAATAACTGATTGTAATACAAACAATTTCTTAAAATTCCTAAAAAATCCATAAATTTCCGTTTTAATATTTAGAAAATCATTAAAATTCCAAATATACCCAAGAAAAACCCAATGATAACTGATTGTAATACAAAAAATTTCTTAGAATTCCTAAAAAAAACCATAAATTTCCCTTTTAACATTTAGAAATTCATTAAAAATTCCAATTATTCAAAGGAAAACCCATTAATAACTGATTGTAATAAAAACAATTTCTTAAAATTCCTAAAAAATCCATAAATTTCCGTTCTAATATTTAGAATATCATTAAAATTCCAAATATACCCAGGAAAAACCCAATAATAACGGATTGGAAAACAAAATAATTCTTTAAATTCTTTAAAAATCCATAAATTTCACCTTTAACTATTAATAACTCATTAGAAATCCCAATTTATTATAGGATAAACCTAATGTTAACTGATTGGAATCCAAAAAATATCTTAAAATTCCTAAAAAAAAACCATAAATTTCCCTTTTAACATTTGGGAAATAATTAAAAATCCCAATTATTCCTAGGAATAACCCAATAATAACTAATTAATATCCATAAAATTTCTTAAAATTCCTAAAAAATCCAAAAATTTCCGTTTTAATATTTAGAATATCATTAAAATTCCAAATATACCCAGGAAAAACCCAATAATAGCTGATTGGAATACCAAATAATTCTTTAAATTCTTAAAAATCCATAAATTTCACCTTTAACTATTAAGAAATCTTTAGTAATCCCAATTTATTATAGGAAAAACCCAATGATAACAGATTGGAATACAAAATAATTCTTTAAATTCTTTAAAAATCCATAAATTTCCATCTTAACATATGGAAAATCATTAAAAATTCCAATTATTCCTAGGAAAAACCCAATAATAACTGATTGTAATAAAAACAATTTCTTAAAATTCCTAAAAAATCCATAAATTTCCGGTTTAATATTTAGAAAATCATTAAAATTCCAAATGTACCCAGGAAAAACCCAATGATAACTGATTGGAATACAAAAAATTTCTTAGAATTCCTAAAAAAAACCATAAATTTCCATTTTAACATTTAGAAATTCATTAAAAATTCCAATTATTCAAAGGAAAACCCAATAATAACTGATTGTAATCCAAACAATTTCTTAAAATTCCTGAAAAATCCATAAATTTCCTATTTAACATTTAGAAAATCATTGAAAATTCCAAATATACCCAGGAAAAACCCAATAATAACTGATTGTAATACAAACAATTTCTTAAAATTCCTAAAAAATCCATAAATTTCCGTTTTAATATTTAGAATATCATTAAAATTCCAAATATACCCAGGAAAAACCCAATAATAACGGATTGGAAAACAAAATAATTCTTTAAATTCTTTAAAAATCCATAAATTTCACCTTTAACTATTAATAACTCATTAGAAATCCCAATTTATTATAGGATAAACCTAATGTTAACTGATTGGAATCCAAAAAATATCTTAAAATTCCTAAAAAAAAACCATAAATTTCCCTTTTAACATTTGGGAAATAATTAAAAATCCCAATTATTCCTAGGAAAAACCCAATAATAACTGATTGTAATACAAACAATTTCTTAAAATTCCTAAAAAATCCATAAATTTTCCTTTTAACATTTGGGAAGTCATTAAAAATCCCAATTATTCCTAGGAAAAACCCAATAATAACTAATTAAAATCCATAAAATTTCTTAAAATTCCTAAAATATCCATAAATTTCCCTTTTAATATTTAGAAAATCATTAAAAATCCCAATTATTCCTAGGAAAAACCCAATAATAACTGATTGTAATACAAACAATTTCTTAAAATTACTAAAAAATCCATAAATTTTCCTTTTAACATTTGGGAAATAATTAAAAATTCCAATTATTCCTAGGAATACCCAATAAAAACTAATTAAAATCCATAAAATTTCTTAAAATTCCTATAAAATCCATAAATTTCCCTTTTAACCTTTAGATAATCATTAAAAATTCCAATTATTCCTAGGAAAAACCCAATAATAGCTGATTGGAATCCAAATAATTTCTTAAAATTCCTAAAAAATCCATAAATTTTCCTTTTAACATTTGGGAAATCATTAAAAATCCCAATTATTCCTAGGAAAAATCCAATAATAACTAATTGTAATACAAACAATTTCTTAAAATTCCTGAAAAATCCATAAATTTCCCTTTTAACATTTAGGAAATAATTAAAAATCCCAATTATTCCTAGGAATAACCCAATAATAACTAATTAAAATCCATAAAATTTCTTAAAATTCCTAAAATATCCATAAATTTCCGTTTTAATATTTAGAAAATCATTAAAATTCCAAATATACCCAGGAAAAACCCAATGATAACTGATTGGAATCCAAAAAATATCTTAAAATTCCTAAAAAAACCATAAATTTCCCTTTTAACATTTGGGAAATCATTAAAAATACCAATTATTCCTAGGAAAAATCCAATAATAACTAATTGTAATACAAACAATTTCTTAAAATTCCTAAAAAAACCATAAATTTCATTTTTAACATTTGGGAAATCATTAAAAATACAAATTATTCCTGTGACATTTCCAATAATATGTGATTATAATCCATAAAATTTCTTAAAATTCCTAAAAAATCCATAAATTTCCCTTTTAACATTTAGGAAATCATTACAAATCCCAATTATTGCTGTGACATTTCCAATAATATGTGATTAAAATCCATATCATTTCTTAAAATTCCTAAAATATCCATAAATTTCCGTTTTAATATTTAGAAAATCATTAAAATTCCAAATATACCCAGGGAAAACCCAATAATAACGGATTGGAAAACAAAATAATTCTTTAAATTCTTTAAAAATCCATAAATTTCACCTTTAACTATTAATAACTCATTAGAAATCCCAATTTGTTATAGGATAAACCTAATGTTAACTGATTGGAATCCAAAAAATATCTTAAAATTCCTAAAAAAAAACCATAAATTTCCCTTTTAACATTTGGGAAATAATTAAAAATCCCAATTATTCCTAGGAAAAACCCAATAATAACTGATTGTAATACAAACAATTTCTTAAAATTCCTAAAAAATCCATAAATTTTCCTTTTAACATTTGGGAAGTCATTAAAAATCCCAATTATTCCTAGGAAAAACCCAATAATAACTAATTAAAATCCATAAAATTTCTTAAAATTCCTAAAAAATCCATAAATTTCCGTTTTAATATTTAGAAAATCATTAAAAATTCCAATTATTCCTAGGAAAAACCCAATAATAACTGATTGGAATACAAAATAATTCTTTAAATTCTTTAAAAATCCAGAAATTTCACCTTTAACTATTAATAAATCATTAGAAATCCCAATTTATTATAAAAAAAACCCTATAATTACTGATTGGAATCCAAAAAATATCATAAAATTCCTAAAAAAACCATAAATTTCCATCTTAACATATGGAAAATCATTAAATATTCCAATTGTTCCTAGGAAAAACCCAATAATAACTGATTGTAATAAAAACAATTTCTTAAAATTCCTAAAAAATCCATAAATTTCCCTTTAAACATTTAGAAAATCATTAAAAATTCCAATTTTTCCTAGGAATACCCAATAAAAACTAATTAAAATCCATAAAATTTCTTAAAATTCCTTTAAAATCCATAAATTTCCCTTTTAACATTTAGATAATCATTAAAATCCCAATTATTCCTAGGAAAAATCCAATAATAACTAATTGTAATACAAACAATTTCTTAAAATTCCTAAAAAAACCATAAATTTCCCTTTTAACATTTAGGAAATCATTAAAAATCCCAATTATTGCTGTGACATTTCCAATAATATGTGATTAAAATCCATATAATTTCTTAAAATTCCTAAAATATCCATAAATTTCCGTTTTAATATTTAGAAAATCATTAAAAATTCCAATTATTCATAGGAAAACCCATTTATAACTAATTGTAATACAAACAATTTCTTAAAATTCCTAAAAAATCCATAAATTTTCCTTTTAACATTTGGGAAATAATTAAAAATTCCAATTATTCCTAGGAATACCCAATAAAAACTAATTAAAATCCATAAAATTTCTTAAAATTCCTATAAAATCCATAAATTTCCCTTTTAACCTTTAGATAATCATTAAAAATTCCAATTATTCCTAGGAAAAACCCAATAATAGCTGATTGGAATCCAAATAATTTCTTAAAATTCCTAAAAAATCCATAAATTTTCCTTTTAACATTTGGGAAATCATTAAAAATCCCAATTATTCCTAGGAAAAACCCAATAATAACTGATTGTAATACAAACAATTTCTTAAAATTCCTAAAAAATCCATAAATTTTCCTTTTAACATTTGGGAAATCATTAAAAATACCAATTATTCCTGTGACATTTCCAATAATATGTGATTATAATCCAAACAATTTCTTAAAATTCCTGAAAAATCCATAAATTTCCTATTTAACATTTAGAAAATCATTGAAAATTCCAATTATTCTTAGGAAAAACCCAATAATAACTAATTAAAATCCATAAAATTTCTTAAAATTCCTAAAAAATCCATAAATTTCCGTTTTAACATTTGGGAAATCATTAAAATTCCAAATATACCCAGGAAAAACCCAATGATAACTGATTGGAATCCAAAAAATATCTTAAAATTCCTAAAAAAAACCATAAATTTCCCTTTTAACATTTGGGAAATCATTAAAAATACCAATTATTCCTAGGAAAAATCCAATAATAACTAATTGTAATACAAACAATTTCTTAAAATTCCTAAAAAGTCCATAAATTTCCCTTTTAACATTTAGGAAATCATTAAAAATCCAAATTATTCCTGGGACATTTCCAATAATAAGTGATTGTAATCCAAACAATTTCTTAAAATTCCTAAAAAATCCATAATCCATAATCCAAATATAAACATATTTATTGAGTACGATATTTTAGTCTACCCTTATTTATGTATTTACTGTTTGACAAATAAGTTGATGTAAATATACTATAATTCTGTAAATATACAAACTATTAAGCTTAGTCTGTAATTATGCATACTATACATTTAACTGGCTAAAATTCACCAGTTAGTGACTGATGAATTAAGTCTCAGAATTCTGCACAGATTCAAATTAAAATTTTAATTATTGATGTTTGATTGATAAAATGTAGAGCAGTCTTTTCCAAGCACTTAATACATTTTTAATATGTTGTAGATTTAAATAAAAAATAGTTTGCTTAAAAATAAGAATATATTATTCTCAATTTTTGAGTAAAAAAACAAAAGAAGAAAATAAAAAAACTAAAACTTCACATACCTACTGTATTATATTATTAGTATTTCAGATATTTAAAGGATGTCAGCTTACTATTTGCCCATGTGTAGAGTAAAATTATCCATCATAAAAACGATAGGGAATAAAAATTTTGCGAGTATTTGTTTAACTTAGACACCTAGTCTCAGAGCAATTTTATTTTTTTATAATTTATTTTGAAAGTCAAATACGAAATAAAAAACAATGAAATATAAAATCATAAACTGATATGTCATTCCCTAGAAAATATTATCTACTATAAGTTTTTAATAGGTGATTTTATTCTAAGATTACTCAATAGACATAAAGAAACAGTTTTTAGATGAAAGCGTTTTATCCATGTTGCATGTAGGCTTAAGAGAGAAAACAAATATTATGCTGACATTTTCTTAATAAATCGTTGTATATGATGTTGCTCATAGTAGGTAGTTAGGTTTTGATTACGCAGATGCTAGAATACCAAATATGACTTGGAAGTTGGAAAACTTTATTTATTGCCAACCAACTACCTTTTAACTGAATATATTAAAGTACAGATATTTATCCTCTAGGTATTCAAACACTTATAACGCTATATTCGGTACCAGGACCACATGCATAAGATATGTAATACTTAATAAAGCAGGACGATCATTCCGGTCTACATAATAAAAATCAGTAGATCGGCCGTAGGTATGTGTACATTATTATTTTACACTTGTATAATTATAAATAATATACGGAGACAGCAAAATCTAGCACCGTCTATTTCTTTTTGGAAGTCATTAGAATACGTGTTCTTTTAATTTATAGACGGTAAAAAAGATTAGCATTATAACAGGAACATATAGTGACCCGTTTTATAATACCCATTCTCTTGTAATATACTGTAGTTGTACAGTGTACACGAAAAATGTGTATGTACAATAATTCTATTATATTAATTGAACTGCAAAACCATTTATCATGACTGGCCATGGGTTGGTCGTTGGCGCCGTAGGTATCAGATGGCGTCCCGCGGAAATAATGCAAAGCTGTTCCCGCGTCGTCGTCGGTTATAAACTGAAAAAAAAAAGGTATCGGATGGTATATATTACACTAAGACCACATCCATAATATATGGCGTAATACTTAATAGCAGAACGATCATCCCGGCGTTGGCTGTATAGTGCAATGTCCAACACTTCTACAATATTATTATCATAATATCAGTGTGATTAACTGAATTAAATAAACATTTTATTATTAAAATAAAATATTATCATAATTGAATAACAAATATATATAGAAGACTCACATGTGTTGCAGTCTCCGTCTTACATACGTACGACATAGACAAAATGCGTTTACTCAGTTTGAGTAGAATTCGCTTGATTTTTGTTCTAGAGTAAATATACCTAATATAAAATTTAAATATGATAATATTTTGTAGGGCTAGACGCTCTGAGTTTTTTCCATTATACCAAAATAACAATCATTATAACCGTTTAGAATTAGCAAAATCTTAACATTTTTAAATAACCTTTTTTTTCAAACTTTTTTTTAAAAAACTCATCGTCACTAAGAAATCCTTTATAAGTACATAAATATTAAAAACTTCTTATTCTTGTATGTCACTGCGTCATTGAGAACTACAGACGGTACTGGAATGAAAGGCCTGTTAGCATGGTACACCTTACGAATGTGATCCTGGTACTAAATATTGCGATTTAAGTTATCTTCTCAAGTAAGAACACTTAAATAGGTATATCTGTAATCTATTCTGACAGGCTGATCACTTTTATCTGTTCTAAACCGATATGAAGGCATGTGAAAATTTAAATAACCATATAAATCATCCTATATAAATCGATAGTGCGTTAGTCATTGTGAATTACAGATGACACAGTGGTTGACGTAATAGCATATTGCATTTTATGGGTGTGATCCTGAACCAAAATTTTCGATTCAAGAGGACGCAACACACAATTACAGATAATGTTCTTACCATCAAGTTTCATAATATATTAACTAAATGAGCTAAATGTTAAATGTGATCTGCTGATCGTAAATTTGGTATGTTACGTACTTGTACACATGCGGGTGTGACCAGAGATGTATTAGTAAATAATGTCTTGATGAGTATATGCTATATTTTTTAAAATGTAGGTATCTCAAAAAAAAATGTCTTACTCCGCTCGACACTTAGTCAATATTTATACAAATTTTTTTATATATTTATATAAAATGTATAACATACCTACCTACCGTTGTAAAAAATAAATATTATTATCAATAACAGCCATAAATATTATATTATACTCGATTGTATTACGGTCTTAGATTATATGACTATACCATATACGACCTGATAAGTAATATTCAACCTATATTATTTTTAATTTTATACAGTATTATTTATAAAACCAATTTTAAATTTTCAAAAACAATTAATAAAATAATATACCCATTTCCATTTGTCACCATTCACCGTATACTCAACATTTATCAACCGTAAACCTATAAAATGAATATTTTTTTTCGCGTATATGCATTTCTTTATAAATATTGTTATATGAGTATACGCCCCAATACACCCCTGAATAAGATGCCCATACATTAAGAATTGTATAAAATAAGAATCAAAAGATCGACGTAGGTAGTAGGTATGTGTAAAACGAAAATAAAAACTTAATAAAATACAATACCAATATATGGGTCAAGTAACATAACACAACCAGGATTAGCATTGTAACAGTACCATATATAGTGACTCGTTTCATAATACCCATCCTCTTGTAATATAATGTAATTGTACACAAAAAATGTGTATGTACAATTCTATTATACCAATTGAACCCCAAAACCATTAATCATGACAGGCCATAGGTTGGTTGTCGGCGCTGTAGGTATCGACTGTCGGATGGCATACATTGTACTTTAATAATGTCGATTTCTAACGATCACAACCATACAACATTTATAAATCCGTAGATTAAATTCAGTACAACCAACTTAACTAAAATTATAAAAAGAAATAAAATTATATTTACAATGCACTATGTATTTCATGCATATTTATAGTTAACATCCAAAAATGATAATAACAAAAAATATTAAACGTAAATCGATAAGTTCCCTGATTTAAATTCTTATAAAAGAGCAAATTACTTTATACTATATTATCGAAACGTATTATCTGGCCTAACAAAGAAAACGAAAAAACTTTAAATAAGTATAAAAAGATGGTGTGATAAGAATTTTAGAAATTGCATAAAACTGATGCGCAAACAAATTGTGAATATCTTTTAATTTAGTGAGATATCAAATAAATATATGATTGAATAATTTATTTATTGAAATCGGGACCATATTTTACTGCGGTATTGGTAACATTATAGCATATTCTGCAATACTGGATGCAGCAATTTACGGTAACCGAATTTTTCTTATTTTTTTCATACCTTAGCAACATATTTGTATAACTATACTTCAAAATCATTTTGTATAGTATATATAATTTTAATAAAATATATAAGTACTACAGTACTTAAAAAAAATAATTTTAAACGTTTTGCTCCTTTGCCACTTAATACTCACCTTTTTCTTATTTTTTTTCAACCTAACCATTTCAATAGCAATGGAAAATTACAATAATTCCAATAATGTGTATAATTACCAAATAATTAATTTTATTAGTTCATAAAAAAAAAATATAAGTATAAAATAAACAAACGAATATTATTATAATATTCAATGTTAGATAAGATACAAACTACCTAATTAATTTAATTAGTGTTTTTTTAGCAATAAACTATAAGTAAAATAATTAGGGGTTGTTTCCAAACATCAAATTCATATGATTAAAAATTTGCGGAAAAAGCTAGGAATGAAGTTTATGATACATCCGAATTGTATGACAAAAAATAAACATAAATTAAATGCTATCTCCTATAGGGGTTTGGCGCACAAGTGTATGTTTTACCGCGGTTACGGTGTAAGTTTTACCAACCGGACCAATACACTTGCCGCCTAAATATCGTTGTCGATCTGACTCCGCGAATGGAAGGTTTTGGAGGCTAGACAGGCCTGGAGGTAAAATTAATTGAACACGCATTTTTGTGTCGGACACGTGTGCATCGAAAGTCGTTTTGTCGTCGATGAAATGAAATCGTTACAGCAATAAAAAGTGCGTGTGACTAGGCGTACAATAATAGCATTTTCGTCGGGTGCTCGATGCTCGGACGTGCGGTGTTTGCGTGGGGGCGCACGCGAGTTCGTATTGTAATTCGTGAGCGGTTGCGCGAGGGCGTGAAAGCCGTCGAGTTCGGGTCGCCAGACCGGGAACGTCGCGAACGTGTTCTTCGACGGGACGAGAGCGTGTCGAAGCCTGGTTTGACTAAAAGTGATCGTTCGTCGCCGAATCGCGAGATGTAACGGGACCGGCAGCGCGTGCCGGACATGTCGTGTCGGGGGTCATTACATCTTGAAGTTTCGATCGTCGATGCGCGTGGTTATGGGCACTTGACCACATGTAAAATGGCGCGGAACGTCGGGGTTCAGGTCAGCGGTTAAAAGTTCGGTCGGACTGTCGCGGTTGTGGCTCGGTCGAACGCCGTGAGCAAAGAGATCGAGCTTTACGTCGCAATCGACGCCGTAAGCCTTTCGTGGGACGATTTGGCGCGTACGGCGCGGAGTAGGGGCGCGATCGCTGCGTCGCGTCGATAAAAACATAATATATAAAATTCACAATATACAGATAAAAATATAAAAACGAATATAATGTAAAATAGCTATAATTCACGTATCGAAAATGGTAATGTCGGTCGGACGGGTCGACCAGTAAAGTGGTGATGACGATCGGTGTCGCCACAGGGATTTGTTTGAATCGGATCTTGGAATAAAAATTCCCGAGAAACCCGTCCTCCATAAAAAACCTGATATCCCTGGACATGAATATTATTCACAATCACATGAAAATTATTGAATACATTTTTTTTTAAACGCTAATTTCAACATTTATTTATAATTTATAAAAAATATACAGGTCTTATATAAATATAGTATAGGCATATACAAATGTTTTGAATGATAGAAATGTAAAATTATAAAAATAATAATAATATTTACGTGTGCCCGAGAACGGACGGAACAAGCAAAGGACTACTCGGTATGCCCGAAAACGGTGTTATGTTAACGATGTTACGAACACAATATATTGGGCATTGGGGCTGTAATTAAAATTAACTTAGAACTAAGGCAGGTGACTGACGTGCTGGTGATTGTCGCAACTGGAGGACCGGCAGTGTCGTAATGGGCTCACGAACACTTAATAAATTATATAAGTCTATATAACATTATATGTACTATCTATACTCGTATTATCAACAAAGGTATACATTATCTACGCTATCATACATGGATACACGTAAAATTTGAAGTTTTTATAATATCTTATATACCAGGCAGGCCCGGATTAAGATCTACAGTGCCCATAGACTGTAAAAAATTTGGTTCCCCCAATCAAAAAAAATATTGTACACATTTCTCTACTCGATACTTGAATAAATAATAAAACATTAATTTAGGTTTATTAGCCACTTCAATATGTACATGTATGCGAAAACAAGTAAAAACATAAAATTAAAATAAAACAAAATATATTTTAGATATATATATAAATATAAAATAATCATATTATAAAAATTAACGAACCATTATTTTTTTTCTTGCTTTTTGATGAGCAAATGTGTTAATAGTATCATTAAAATCTAATTTTTCAACCAATTCTGCTTCAATGCTAAATATTGCTAATGCATTCAGCCTTTGAAGAAGGCTTCATGGTTGGCCTCAAATAGAATTTTACTCTTTTAAAGACAGAAAAAGCCCTTTCCCCTGAACAGTTTGAAACTGCTGTACTAAGATACATAAACATCATACAATATAAACAAGAAAACAAAGCACTGGTGTTGTCTGCCGCCTGCGGCTCCACACACGTTATCGGTGTGCGACCGGTTCTACGGAAAAATAACAATCTAAAAATAAAACTAGGTTTAGAAGACCGCACGACAAAACGCCTTGATTATTAATATTTCAAATTTCTGATATTTTAATAAAAATAACATCAGGATAGTATACACTATGCAGTGCCCGTGCCCCTAAATCCGTGGTTGTGTAGGCTGAAGCCTACACTGCTTACGCTTTAATCTGGGCCTGATACCAGGAGTGGCCAAAATTTTTTTGGTAACAATCTACTAAAAATATA
This sequence comes from Rhopalosiphum maidis, assembly GCF_003676215.2. Lineage (NCBI taxonomy): Eukaryota > Metazoa > Arthropoda > Insecta > Hemiptera > Aphididae > Rhopalosiphum > Rhopalosiphum maidis. The sequence continues at coordinate 37,667,109 of NC_040879.1, read as the reverse complement.
TTTCACCTTTGAGGATCGACTTCCATAGAAAATTTATATAATGTATAAAAATTATACAGACACAATATTTTGTTCACTACAACCTCGATTAATTTTTGTACGCGTGGCCATAAAAATAAATTCTAACATGATCGACATTGAAATTGTCCGTGATCGACCGTTTGGGCCCTAATATATATTATTGTCAAAATATTAGGAAACGTAATATCTTATTTCAGGGTTTTATTTTTCGAATATTTTTATTTCGATTACTGTATGAAATGTAGTATAAATAAAATAAAATGGCAATTTGTGTTCAATTAGTTGCTATAAGTTTATAATATAATATAGTTATATTATATTATCTTTAATTTTTTTTTTTTTTTTGAAAGTACACATAATATACTATAAATTAATATAAATATTTGACTATTCATAAAAATTGAGGCTGTTCACCGGCAAAATGCGGACGCTCTTGTTTGTAGATACTATCACCATTACATTTAACAATCGATAAACAAGATTATTATACAAATTATTAATATAATATTAAAAATAATAAGATTTTTCAACACATATTAGACTTATAAAGGAAGAAGGATTAAGGACTAATTTATTGCGGACTAGTGTAATAGTTATAGTGGTCTACTTAAACAGTTAAACTTATTGACGAGGACACGAGGTGTATATTAATTACATATATTCATTCAGAACAGCTGAGTGGTTTTCTAGGTACTTCACTGCGTTTTGACCTCCACCAGAATACCGGTTAGATAAAAAGGTAATGAAAAGATCTAATGTAAACTCGATCAGTTTTTTTTTCTTACCTGTAATAGATAAATGGAAATTCGGGCATGGCCCTTTTCGACCAAAAACGTACCCTTCTCTTTTCGACCAAATTTAAAAAAGACCGATTTCCTTTTCGACCAAAACAATAATTTTTATAATATATGTAAAAAAATAAAATAATATTGGTATATACATTTTTTATAAGTCGCATAAAATGTTGTAAAATAAAATATAGGAAATTTTTTTAATTTATATATTATTAACATTATTTTTATATTTTATGTTAATATGTGTAACATATGTACAATATTATATAAAAATATAATATACAAATTTTGTCAATAGTTATTATGCATAATAGTAATGTGTATAATATATAAAAAAAATAAACTAATAAAGGTATATTTTATTGCTGTAAAATAATGACCAATATTATCAATGATAGTATATACGTTTTATAGTTTATGTTATACTTACTTAACCTAACCTATGTTTATACTTGTAGAAAATTATTTAAAGTATAAGTTGCATTAAATGTCAATAATTATTTAAAATATAAGAATATCTATAAATTAACTTTATTTTTATGCTAATATGTCACAAACGACACAAACCTACTCATATGATTTAAATTGATTTTTAATACGTTATTACTAGGGCTAGGATAGTATAGGATTTTGGATTTTTTTTAGGATTTACAGGAAATAGCTTTTCAAGCACAAAATGTGATTCGATCATATACGAGTCGAAATATATAGTTTTTATTTTGCTTTTTTTGCATTTTTTTTTGTAGTTTTATGGATTTAGGGACATTTTTCAATTTTACGTGCATTTTCTATACTTTTTTGAAATCGAAGTAATATTTTAATTAATAAATATATTAATTTACGTAATTTTCAGAATAAAAAAATATATGTTTATATATTTTATTTTATAGTATTTTTGTTGTTTATTTCAGAAAATTTCAAGCTGGTCATTGCATGATAAGTCCAAACATCAAACTTTAGTATTCATATCAAGAATATACTAAATTAACATTTTTTTTTACTATTTTTCTATAATATTATAATTTAAATAATTTTGTACCGAAATATTAATTAATAAATAATAATAATTAATAATTATAATTCATTTTTACAATATTTTAAAATTATTTTTTATCTTTTGGGCATTTTTTAAGGTCATTTTTAGGTTATTTTAAAGTCATTTTTTTTAGGTTTTTTGGGTCATTAAAATCCTAGCTCTAGTTATTACAAATAATATAATACAATAATATAATAATAATACAAATAATATTTAAAATATTATTATACACTTTATATAACTAAAAAAAAATATTACGTAGGTATTTAAAAAACACTTTTAGTAAAATCCAATTTACAAAGAAGAAACATAAAAGAGATATTTCTTCAATACCTACTTAAAAATAAAATGTTGAATGAGTAGTTACTAGTTAAGTGCTTATAATTTATTATTAATACTTAAATCTAGCTACTTAATAATTATAATAAACTAAAGGATCTCGATATACTAACTTTATAGACGGAGTAAATAATTTACCAGACTTGATAAAACTTATACTGATGATGAGTTACTATTTAATAATAGTTAATTAGACTAGTGACAGGTCAATAACATATAGAATACGTTAAAATGCATGATATTTATTATTAAAAATTCTTAAAAATCATAAATATTTTAAAACAACATTACCTGCAGGCTATAGAACATTACTGAATATTATTTGGGTTTGGTTTAGGTAATATAGTTAATATTAAAAACGATGTTATATTATCTGGAATAGTAACATAAAATTATTTTTAACAATATTATCATAGGTACATTTTTATTTTATAGTAATATTTTATTGAATGATTAAAAATTCAAGTTGAACTTATACTATAATATTGATGTATCATCAATTATAATACCAAAATAACAAAAATTAAAATATATTAATTTTTTTATTATATAATTAATAATTACCTACAACGGGGTTTCCAACCAGTTTTCTAACCCGTGGTATCCGAACACGTTATTATATTTTTATTAGATATAATTTTTTTATTACTATTCGCATTCAATATTATTTAGATTTTGGAATTTTAGATAATGATGATCTCTTTAACATTATCGATAAAGTGTATTATAGTTTTAACGTTGAGTTATTTATATTTTATTTTATATAATATGGTTTTGGCCACTCAATAGGCGATAACGATTATTAGATAATATACGAACAAAATGTCAATGACTTATTTTAGTTTTAGTGTGTTGCTATACGTCCTGTATCGGCTGTGTGAAAAGATCTGCATTTTATTATTTTAAGTATAGAAGTAGGCCCGATATTCAAAGTGACTTAAAAGTGAATATAAATTACTTTAAAAAAAAGCATGATATTGATAATTTTGTACAAAATAAACAACAACTAATATCACATTAAATTTAAAAATTGTTATTTAAATATTAAGATCTAACTAGTCTAAAAACAAAGATTTTTTAGTTTCATAAATATCAAATAATAAAAAAATGTTAATAAATTAATGAATAACAAAAATATATGTTAAAAAATTTTTCTCTAAATTTGGTTTTAGAATTAAGGTGTTACGCGTATTGATAATAAAAGTGTGGTGGTACTCGATGATAAAAAAGTCGGAAACCTCTGACCCATAAAAATGGATATTTTTTATAAATAATATTTATTATATTAATAAGATGTGGAAATGTACCAGCATCTTTGCGACTCTGCAACAACATTGCATCCGTTATACCTTTTCACACACAAAAAAAAAAATGTAACACGATTGCACTCCAAGCAACTAAGGTGATTATCACTTATTTTCCTTCTTAAATTTACAGGCTTAGGACTGACAACAACAGAACATAATTGGATTTGCTGAAAATTGTTTTATATTATGACATTAGTACACATATACACACAATAAACTATTTAAAAATATTAAAATATAAAAAACAACATACACTTTATTTTATGCATATTGGGAAAATAAATATTTGGGTATAAAAAGTTATAATGTTTGAGTGTAAATTTTTTATATATAACTAAAAACTCGACAGTTACTGAATCGTTAGTAATGATGATATTTGTTTAAATAAGTACATTTTATTGTTATAATAATAAATAAAAATAGAATTGTAATAAATATTAATAATAGGAATTATTGATTCTGAAATAAAATTTGCTTTGTATATTTGTGTCTTATGTTCTAACCACTAATTGTAATGCAAAAGTGTGTGATTTAAATAAATGTTTTATTTTAATAGATAAACATTAAACCTAGTGTAATAAAATAATATTTTTATTTATTTGATTTATAAAAATAAATTCAAAGAATATGTTGAATAGCAATAATAATAGTAATTAATGGACCATAGCGTTAAAAAGTTTAATATTTTGATACTAATAAATAATAATACATAATAATAAGTTTATCATAAAAAAAAATACATACGTAATACATAAATGCTTAAGAAATTTTACAATTAAAAATAGTAGGTAATGGTATGATACATCAATAAATATAATGAGAATTAAAATTTATGTTAAAGCTATTTTATCATATATATTTAGAAATAGATATCTAAATTTATTTTTAAATTTTATATATTTTTTTAAATATTTCAAGGGAGTTTTTAATTTCAACTTTGGAAATTAAAAAATGAAAACCTATACATCTTTTGCAGATATAAAGTGAAGACATTTTTTTTATTACATTTTAGTGATCCAACTACATTAATGTATGTATAATTTTAAATTGTTCTCAAGCATAGAGTTTCACATAAATTAATGTTGTTCATCCACTAAAATGTATAAGACAATGTTTTTAAATTATGTTTGTAAAAAAGTATAAGTTTCAATTTTTAAGGTTTACCCTCAAAACCTCACTAAAATATAAAAAATATAACATTTTAAAGTCATTTAAGATACCAAGCGTAGTATTTGTTATCTCTCTCTAACCCACGCGCAACATAGCAAATTTTGCGTTCACAAAAATAAGTATTACTATATTAATTTCTTAAATTAGAGTGAAGTGACCTATTATAGAATTTAAAGTTAAGAACATTATCTAGGGCATCTTATAGGCGTTTTATTATATTTTTATTTTAAAGCGAGTTATGAGTTTTTTAAAATGTATAAAAAATTTACAATTTAAAATACTCATAACTCGCTAAATTAAAATATAATAAAACGCCTATGAGATGCCCTAGATAATGTTCTTAACTTTAAATTCTATAATAGGTCACTTCACTCTAATTTAAGAAATTAATATGGTTATAGTCATTTTTGTGAACGTAAAAATTTGAACGTAAAAGAGACAACAAATACTACGCTGGCATCCTTTTAAGATGTTATTAAGTAAAAAAAAAAACGTCCATGCTATACATTTTTATCTATTTTAAATATTAATATAATGAAATAGCTATGAAATAAATTTTAATATATTTATGTAAAATATAATAATGATATAAAATTGTATAAATAAAATATGTACTGTATTAATTTAAAAAAAAAAAACAGACGAGGGTAGGTATAATCTGGTATTATTTATATTTTCTGGGATCCGCATAAGTTATAACTGGAATATCGTAAACATAAAATACTGGTTGTTCGCGCGATGGGGACTGGGTTCTACGCCTTACTTTTAAAATGATTCCTTCTTTCGGTGGCATACTAAATTTTTCTAATCTGCTATCGGGTATCTGAGGACAGCATCTTAGACTTCTACTGCCGCAGGAATCCAAGAATATTACTCTACCGTAAAACTCGATATTACATACTGTTTTGGCCAAGCAAATACCCATCGAACCGTTGTCCATGGTACATGATTCAGCTAAAAAAAAAATATATCGCTTAAGTTATTATTGTTAATGCATACAATCTTGAAAATAATTTTAATAGATCCGCTGCCAGGAGTTGAGAATATTGACATAATACCACTGTCCATTATGGTAACGCGTATGCAATCTTCCGGATTCAAAGCCTGGAGTTATTAAACACTAAAATGTATACCTACTATATATCTGCACACAGCATATTGTGTATTTTTATAAATTTACTTTCGAACCGAATACTATGATTTGTTCTTTCTTGGGAAAAATTTAGTACAGCTGTATAAGAGTTAATTGTCAACTATTACGTATTTAAAGTTGATATTTTGAATTAAATAATGAATTTAATCGAAAACGGATTATAAGAAGAATGGCAGTTAAAATTACACATTTATTATTATTTAGGTTCATGCAATCATGCAATAGATACTAGATTATATATGTTTAGTTATTTATGTTTAGTGTTTAATGTAAACGTATTTATTTTCCCAATATTTATTATTTTGTTAAAGAGAGCTTTTATTAGTTATTTTCTTAAGAGATTTATAAAGAATAAGTTATAACTTATAAAATTGCAAAATAAAGGAGATAATTATATATAATATAAATGGCATATAATACACATACAAACACATAATAAACGCATAACTTACCACATAACCCTTCGCATATTTCTCTTGTCTGAGGTAGATCATAATTTTTGGTGCAAGTGTGCCAGCCTTCTGGAGTGTATAAAGGTAGGCACGCTCTCAAACTAGGATCGTAAAACCACCCTGTATTTTCCCAGTCTTTAATATAAGATTCGGAAGCATTACAATTTTCCGTTACCGGTCGACGACATCTGTGATCTTAAGAAAAAAGCAAAAATAAAATTGAAATTAAAAATACAGTTCTGAAATGGCTCTTAAGAGATGAGTTTAAACGATAAAAGCTTGTATACAGGATTTTACACAGTTTAAAAATGTTGAATAGAAATCCATGTACATTTAAATTATATATACCAATATTTTTATCGAATCATAAAACCATCATAGTCTGGGTTTCAAAACAGATCCGAATGCCGATAGACAATAGTCGTGTGTAAATATCGGGAAAACAAAATAATTCCATCGACGACGACTATAATAATTTCGAGAAAATATTTTTTTTTAGAATCAACATATTATTTTGCTAAATGGGTCGAAAATATAGAAAGCAACTAATATAAAGGTAGTTAAATTAATTTAATCTTTAAGTAAAATAACTCAAAATAAAATATAAATCGAGTTCAATTCGACATGTTATACGATACCTTTTCCTAGTCCGATATCGGTCTGCAATATGATGATGATCATCAGCCCTAAAATGTATGTTTGGTTGGTGAACATCATTTTATTTTTGCTGCTGTACTGTTCTAATAGCCTTTTCTGTGACGATTAGCGCGTAGATACAAGTAAACGATAAGCGAGACAAGTGCCTGGAAGATTTCACGCGACAGACTGTGACATTCGAACAGTGATCTCTCTTAGGTATAACGACCGATCGTGGGGGATGTGAGCATTTGTACGCATGCGCGTATGTGTGTGTGTGTGTGTGTGCACGCGCGTGTGTGTGTTGTGCATCGTACAAAGATCTACCAATTTTTCTATAAGCACTGCAGGTAGATTGAAGACAATCTATCGATTCAACCACCACCAACCAATTTTTACATCAGTATTATATTTTATGCATCATATGTGCGCGAATCAATAATTCTCCCTCTGAAGACGTTCCTGTAGTGTTAAACTACAGGAGCCACAGATTATACATTATTATTATTATTATTTTATACATTTTAAAATGTTAGGTTAAAAGGGCCGTAGAATTTGTATTATACATTTTTTACCTCAAAATCGTACAGGTTACTACGATTTATATTTAGTGTTTTATGTAATATTAAATTGTCAATTATATAATACCAAAGTAGTATCTATTTTTTCACAGTTTTAAGTACACACATATACATTCGTATACTAACACACATTTTTGCATACCAAACATACCTAATGTAATTCGACAAACTACAGTAATTTCCCAGCAACCTCGATATAACTGCTTATCGAATTACTACACCACTATTCCTCCAGTTATTCGTCCTTTAATTTATGCTCCCAGCCGTACAGTATACAGAGTGATTCTTTTATCATAAATCACTCATTATTTCAAAAAGTATTCATGTTTTTGAAAACATTTTTTTACATAGTTTCAAGTTGTTATAAGACAATGTTCTTATTAAAAAATTATATTTTTAAATATTTTTTTTAAGTTTTTTACTTTTTTGAATGACAACATAAAGTTTTAATTTCATATTCCAAATTAGAATAATTTCTGAGTATTTTGATACATAAAAATCGAATTTAGGGTGAGTAGTTTAGTTATACGTATTTAAAGTTTCGACAAGTGGAGTAGTGGACAAACATTTTACGGGGTAGCCCCGTACCACTCCACTTTACTCCACGAGCATCTAAACTTTAAATACGTATAACTCATAAACTATACACGCCCTAAATTCGATTTTTAAGTATCATAATACTCAGAAATTATTCTGCTTTGGAATATGAAATTAAAACTTTATGTTGCCATTCAAAAAAGTAAAAAACTTAAAAAAATATAAGGATAAAAAATATTTAAAAATATAATTTTTTAATAAGAACGTTGTCTTATAACAACTTGAAACTATGTAAAAAAATGTTTTCAAAAACGAATACTTTTTGAAATAATGAATATTTTATGATAAAACAATCACCCTGTATGTTATACTTATAACTATAACTGATATTAGTGATTACCTATAGTAACATTTTATAAATTAAAAAAGACATTTGATTTTTATTTATTTATTATTATCATTTAAAAATTATCAAAATATGATATGTACCTATTCGGGCACCGACGGTCATTCACCGTTTCATAAATCCACGACGTATATATTATACAACATACTGGATCAACGTCAGCACTGCTTATTAAAAAAAAAAAAATTATATCAATAATTAGTACAAAATTAGTATGACTTTGCCTGAGTGACACGACCAATTTCACAATTTTCACCATTAGTTTCACTTTGAATCCTGATAATTAACAGATAGTGGCGGAGAAACGATACGTTAACTCTATTGTCTCTACTCAACTTCAAAAAGTTAATTTATAATATTTTTATATCACATAACCGAAATTCGCACGATTGTTATTTCCGTGTAAATTTAATTTCCCCAAACTAAAATTAGTCTAAAATTTCTAAAAATAAATTATACGTTCATTTAGCATGCATTTACTATAAATTTGAATAAATATCGATGACACTGATATAAATTGAATCCAAATTGATTTGTTTATTCTGTGCACATAATTTAATTATTAAATTAACACGCATAACTATATTTTATCAAAATATACTATAATACCTTGATATCTTAAATTTAGTAATCCCAATATGGATATTAATGTCCACTTAACCTTACCTTGGATATCTTAATAATTTGATAAAAAAATTGTGCAAGGTAGTTTCTTTTAATATCCATTAAATTTATCGTATAATGAACTTACTGAACTTAGTCAATACTTTTAGACAAATTGGCCATATAGATTTACGCATATTATATACATTTTAGTATAATTAAGACCAGTTGTTTTTAGTTATCATAATTTTTAGCTTTTCGAACTTTTCGTGGATAATCGTATCTAAAAATCGTAGGTATTCTTTTAGGAGCTTACATTTGGCCTTTATAGCAGACCTTTAATTTAAAAAAACAATCAGGAATAACGGGTATTCTTACGCAAAACCAGTAATTGACAAAATCGATTTTCTTTTTTTTAGTAAAACTCCAAAACGAATAACATAGATACTTGACATTTTCACAAAATATTTATGTTGGCATTTCCAACATACGAGATAATTCTTTTTTTGAGCTGTTCATAGACACTTAGAATTTTTAATAATTTTTCTTTAAATGTTGATTACATTTAAAATTGAATATAAAATCACTTATAACTAGTTATAAGTAGGGCTAGAAGTTCTACGCATTTGCATGTTTTTTCTTTAAGATTAAATTGATTTTTTGTCAAATATATCCACGATTTGGCTTATTTTCAATTAAATAGTACAATTTTTTTTGCATATTTTGAACATAGTGCATATAATAAATTGTGTATACAGTGTAGGTACTCTCAACTATCCGCGTTGCGGATTATTCGCTTATCCATTGATGCCCTGCCACTCTATTCCGTGGATAATCGAGAGTACACTGTATATACATTTTTGAGAATCTTGTTAATTTTAAATAATGGTATTCATTTAATGAATGTCTATAATAAATTATTGATTTATTTGTCGAATTATTGTTACTACCTATCTAAACTAAAATGGACTTTAATACTAAAGAAAATTAAGGGATTTAAAACATTTTTAAAAATATGTAACGTTATAAACGGTAAATCGTGAATACAAAACGGAAGAAAATATGTTATTATTACTTTAAATCTGGCACAAATCACGTCATTTAAATATGCTCCAACAACATCATGTGATGTAGAAAGGAGTTTCAAACAATATAAATCTTCGATTTAATCGCCGGTCATTTTCACATTTGAAAATTTAAAAAAAAGCATAATATAATAACAGCATGTAATAAAAATAGCAATAACTAATAAGTACTAATATAAACTAATATTTAATGTAATAACTAATAATAATTAATAATTAATACCATGTGGCATGTAATAATATTAACTAATATTTAAAAAAAAATTGTTTTTGCATATTTTACAATTTTTTACTGCATAGAAATCCTAGCCCTAGTTATAAGTTTTTCATATACAATAAATGTATATAAAATGATATGACAATGAATTTTAATTGAACACATCCTTTACAATGGTTTAATTCACACGCTTTCTCATCTTTTTTATCTTTTGATTTCTTTAAAAGAAAACTGGGTGTTGTGTATTGATATTACTTTGAATAGTGTACAAAATTTCGGTGACTGTGAGTGTTCGCTATCCTGAGGTTTCGCTGTATATCGATCATTCTTATTTTTTATAATATGATGCTCTTAATATAAATACATGTTATATTTGGTGCGTCAATAAGTATAAAAATAAACACAACAACTGACAACCAGTATTAAATATTTAAGATTTTGACTGCAAAGTTATCTAGTAACCATCACATAATAAATGTACACATATATATATAACAAGTTTTAATGCAAATTCGATATTGATGTAGATTGAAAATCTTGTGTTTTTTTTTTGTTAAATACATTAATTTAATAAACAACTTAGTAATTATACAGTATCTTACATTCTTACACATTTTCGTAAAGTAATTCCGAAAATATTTTATGTTAATTTTTCAAGCTATTTGATCACTCAAAAATGTCCATCGTTAATATTAATAAAAAAAATCGAACGTTTTTCATATTAACAAATAGCTATATTTAATATTAGGATCAGAATTTTTTTTTTTTTTTGAACAACCCAAATTTAAAATTCTTTTAGTTCTGGATCTAAGCTATTTACTAACAACTATAACTAACGAGAAAAGTATTATAATACAGATTGCAATAAATATAATATTTACGCTTACTATGAAAAAATTAACTATGAATCATGATAATTAAAAAAATAATATCATTTTAAACTAGTTATTCATATTTTATTTTATGATTAGGTATTTTATCAAATTATAGTATGATGTAGATATTACCTAAATGCATGATTATTAATATATAATATATAGATAATCTAATTAAAATATGTACGTTTATAAATCGTATTATTTGTATTAATAATTTATTTTAATTATGTATTTTAATTTCTTAGATAGGTATTTATAGAATATTACATTATCAGTATAAATTAATAAAAAGCATTAAACATTAATTGATTATCCAAGATAAACACATAATTTGTCCCAAACTATGCACCATTTTATGCAATAATTAGTATGATTTTTAAAATAAAACAAGTATTCAAACAAATTCTATATTAAAAATATAGCATAATACAATATTATTGTTACACAAAATATACTAATATAAATTTGGTTAGGTTTATAGTATAGACGTATAGGTAGTATAATATAAAGTAAAGTTTTCTTTAGTTTTCCCAGAATACTTTTGGTTCCTTTGACTACCTAGTTATCGACAGTCCCGTCGAATAATTGCAATTATCGACAGTTTTTGACAAACACAGAAGTGACGATTATACAAGTATACCGATTGCATTCGCACGATATGGTAGATTAACATCATATACAAAAGTGACTAACATTTGGCAAGCACGCCTGGTGTAGGATTGGGATTTAATTATTATTATAATAATTATATACTACATTATTATAACAAAATAAGTATTTTTGATCTTGTAAAATGAAAATAAAGAATATATTTATATAGTACCTAACATTTTAATTTTTATTATTAAACATTTTAAATTTCCAATTTAAAACCCCTCTTAGAAAGTTTGAACCATTTTTTGTGATATAGGTATTACACTTTATGATTGGCGTGTGAGTCACATAGAATTTGAATTACGGAATAATTATACGGTATGTTTGTTAATTTTTTCCGGATTTATACGAGGTCCGCCCATCTCAATTCTGGAATCCTACAGTCCGCGAGATTGCTTTCCTGGATTATACAGGCGTTCAATTAATACATTAGATAAATTTGTGTACCTATTTATATTGTACTCAGATAAAATATTATACTTATTCTATCAATACACTGTAATTTTTTTATCATACTATTACTACATCAATATTAAAAAAATATATTTAGAAGGGTTTTTTTATTATTATCAATTACAAAAATATATATTTATATGTGCTCATAAATCATAGTTGTGGTTTTTAATGCCCCCGCCCTTCAAGATTAGTTTAATTAAATAAAATAAATTTAACTAAAAAAGAACCTATTAAAAATTCTTCATCACCAGTAACTCACAATTTAGAATAAGTATATAAAATAAACGCAAAAAGTTCGAATTTAAAAGGGATGGATAGATGATAAAAAAAAGTAATAAAAAATTACTGCGATGGCCGGGAATCGAACCCGGATCAACTGCTTGGAAGGCAACTATGCTGACCATTACACCACCATCGCATGTTGAAGAGAGTGTTATTTTATATAATTAGAAGTGTAAAATTTTTCTGTCTTAAACAGTATTATATTATAATAATGTTTCACAAAAACCTTAGAAGATGGACCGTAAAATCATTAAAGATATAAAAAATTCAAACATGAGTATGGAGTATCACGGGCTTTATAAAAACACCTAAAGGTACTACGACCGTGAACAAAAAAAGTTTGAAAACCACTGCTTATAATAATTTTTATACATATAGGGGAGTATAACATAATAATATATATATTTCTACATAAGTCTTAAAGAAATCTATATTTTAACAACGTAAAATTCAAATTTAACAGATATAGTGATAAATTAACCAATGTATGTATAATGTATCACTACGTAACTACAATATTTAAGCAGTAAATACTAAATAGTAATCACCCAACTGAAGTAACTACAATTTTTCAAAACTTAATAACTAGTTGTATTCTTATTATTTATATCTATCAAGTTATTTAGAAATGCTTAGAACCAAAATAACGTCAAAATAGGCAGATACTACATAATAGATAGGTAGGTATTTATTTATTTTGGTAAAAAATAACTTAAATTCAAAATATTAAATAGGTATTCAAAACGAGTAATAAGTCTAAATTAAAATTCAGTATTTCAATATAAGTAGGTTACATACAAAATAATACCTACATGCCCCCAAAAAATTGTATTAATTAGTACAAATTATGCATAGTGCCGTAGTGATATAAATAAATAATTTTTCAACAATAAAATAGGTCCAAATTATTATGAAAATAACAAATGTCTAAGTTGAATGAAGTATTAATAATATGTAATAGTTGGGTACCATTAAAGATTAAAATTATGATATATATTACAAAAACCTACATGATATATAAAATTTAAAAATGTTAATGTTATTTTATAATAATTTTAAAATGATTGTAGGTAGGTACATAAAAATACATCAGCAATTTACAGCATAAAATCTGCAGTTTTCGGATTTTGGTTTTTTTTTGCTATACTTAATTCAAAAATAAATTATTGTAAGGACTTAATATTTTTACCAATTACTAATATTAATATTAGATACTAAATATGTATTATCATAAGTACAATATTTAAGATATTTTGAATGTTTTTGTGATATTTATACATAATACGTAGGTAAGTATTTGAAATTTCCTACTAAAAAAAAATATATTCGTTTTTTATGTGAGTAAAAACCTTAGGACAAAAAATGTAACATAAGGTCCCTCAAATTTTTGTTTTACCACGAATAAAAAATAACAAAAATACGTAATCACAATTTTTTTTTTCATTCAGATAAAATTAAACATTTTTATCCGCGGATTAAGATAGATTAAATTCTTGTAAAAAGTGTATAACATTTTTCCTAAAGGCTTAACAATTTGATACAAGATTACTCAAAAGTTTATTTAATGGAAAATAAAATAGCTTAGCATAAGGTCAAAGTCATTTTTAACAAGTTAAAATTTTTAGCGAAACCAAGTACATACACAATAATATGCACATATTCAAAAATGTATTTGTGACTAGAGTTATTTACTTATATACTATGTATGTTCAATTTAACATTTAAAAGTTGTATTTATTGACATTTAAAATATTGATAGTTTTTTAAAGTTTGATAAGATAACTATAAACTGCCATAAATAATTTGGGCAAAAACTAATCAGTTGTACATATATTTCTATTATTTCATTTTATAATTTGACCGTTATTTAGAGTGCCCGTCATTTAGAGATATAATTGTATTTTTTCCATAATACTTGACGGAAAAATTACCGTTACATAGAGGTAACCGTTAACAGAAGTTATACTGTACCTACTGATGATAGCCCTAGCTAATCTTCTTGATTTAATATTATAAATAATTTCAAATAATAACAAAAAAAGAGTGGTCAAGTTGATATCACTCTGCTGTATAGTAAAGATGGAGAGTAGGTCACTACAATGGATATGTTAAATTTGAATGCAAAGTAAGGTATTGTATACGAAAAACAATTCTGAACGGAAATGATTTGTCAGTATAGGATAATTAGTAGGATATATATTATATAATTACCTGTATTTAAATTGTAATATACCGTTATTTTACGCGATTTCGTAAAAAATTCAATTTCATACGCTCATAAATATTTTTCTTTATTGACGCTAGAATTTTTTTTACAGTTATTTGAAGGAAAACTAATGTATAACCTTGTATTGGGTTTTTAACCTTAGGTATAAATCAAAAAAATTTTACAAATTTTCAACTTCAAAAATCCTTTCAAATTTTCGCGATTTTGATATATTTCGTAAACATTTAAACTTTAAATGCTTATAAACAAAAATTGTAACTAACGATTTTTGATTTTTTTTTACTACAATAAGTAAAACTCATAATAAATTTTGCATTAAATTTTAAAGATTTTTTGGATTGCTAATTTTTTTTTATAGGCATTTCAAAAAAAAAAAAACTTAGGAAAATCGAAAATTTAAATTGTATATAAACAGCTTAAAAATAGTCAAAATATTTTGAAAATGTAATCGTAAATGTATAACTTTAATATAAACATTTGGTGAAAATTTCAAGTATTTAAAATGATTCGTTTTTGAGTTACAGTAACATAAAAAAATCGTTTTTGTCGAAAAGTGGTTAACTAGATTCATTTTCCTTTTCAAAGAGGGGCAAAAGTCAAAAATCAAAGCACTATTACTACTCCAAAACGTGATAAAAGATACAAAAACAAAAAATAAAAATAATAAAAACATACATCACTGTAAAATCAATACATCACTCCGTTCAAAATCTAAAATATATAAATATTTTTGAATAATAATAATTAAATGATAATAATTTTTAATATTTCTTGATCTGTGTAGATGTGCAGTTCTTATAGCTTCTTTAACATGAAACATTTTGTAATTACACTTGATGTAAACAGATATAACTGCAGAATATAACTAGATTTTGAAATATCGTATATAATATTAGAAAAGTTAAATATTGTTATGATCGAATTGAAAACAGATTACGTAGGTAATTATTTCTTATAACAAAAAGTACTGTGCCCCATCTAAACAATTGTTGATGGTATAATGAATGATAACAGCACTTATGATATTCATTATAAGTAAAAATTAAATAATTTTTTTTTTAATTTTTAGTTGTTTTAAAACCCTAGTATTTAGAAGATACTTAATTTTAACCTAATAATACGTACGTATACTACAAGCTTAAATATGTTATTTGAAATAATAAAATATAAATAAATACATAATATATTATAATACTGACAGGTTAGGTAAATTATCTGATCTTCGCCCACGTAATAATTTAATTATTTATTTTGTTTTTTTTTCTTGAAAGAGAAATAATCACTCAAAAGTGAGTAACAATAATTTTATAAATGCATTGTATCGAAAAAAATCAAATCAACCGACCATATTACTAATTAGTAAAGTAAATTACTTTAATATCAAAAAACACATCGTAAAATATATTTAGTGAAATAGTCTGAAAAATCGACTACGCTTAGAATTATTTTTATAAGTTGAAATAAAATTATTTAAGAAATATAAAATTATAATTTGCATAGCCAAATGAAAATCAAATTTGGACGAAATTATGATCGATAATGATATAAATTATTATTTTTTTAATTTTATAACATTATTAATAGAGACTTTTACGTAGGTACATTATGAATTTTACTACGTGTATGGACCGGGAACGAACAATAATAAGCCGTGCGCCCGGTTACCAAAATACTTCGCGCTTGCTACGCACTATAGTACTATACTAACACACCGACCGACCTTTGTAAAATTGTGTAAATTGTGTATAGCTCAACTAGAATTGGTTGGGTTCGCCGCGCAAATACTAATGAGCTATGTGGTGTAGTGGTGTGTAAGTGTGTATATGTGTATATGTGTATACTTAAATCTAGGACGAATAGGTAACTCTATAATAAATAATGGTAACTCAAATGTAAATATGGTATAAAATATGATATAATAAATACATTACGGCCCTTTTTGGCCCAACAAGTAAAAAATGTGTATAATAAACCAAAGTGCCGGTTCCGCACAACCAGATATAATAAAAAGGTGTATATAGATATGAAAAAGTGCAAATATATAAAAAATCACACTAAAAGGTATAAAAAACAAACGTGATAGCTGTACGGCCCTTATGGCCGAACAAAATAAAATATAAGTATATAGGTATATAAGATATAAAATAAATAATAAAAAGTAGTTAAGGCCCTTCTGGCTCAATAACACGATTATAATTTAAAATATAAAAAAACAGCTATTAGAGCTGAAAGCTCGGATAATTAATATAAAAAAAATATATAGCCCGTTTGGCTCAACAGAATAAATGTTAACAATACCTAATAATATTATAATAATAAATAAAAAACAATAAAAAAAAAAACTCACGGCTTGTCGGTGCACTGCTGGCCAGCTGCTACCTGTGCCTATAATACACTAAATCAAATTCATACAAAATAAAACACACAATAACAAAAATATAGACGAATGATTATGACTGAGTATGATAAATGTAATATTAAAAAGATATGAGCGTGGCGATTCGTGCACACGTCGTAGGTGTATAAAATATAAACTAATATTAAAGATATGGCGATTAGCACCCGCGCAATAAAATATAAAGGGTATAAAAATATAAAAGGAAAGTTACAAATTGGCACCTTGTATACCAAAGAAATGTAATATAATATGTAGCACTTTTTTGATAAATAATGTATTGTTAACACGACGCGACGGACTATCTCACGGCGACGTACGGAGAAAGACAAAAATTACCTGATTTACATACTATTTAATTCACAAGTCACGAAATATAATTAAAACAAAAATAAATATAAAAATAACGGCTGGTGCGCGCGAGTGTTTGTGTGTGTGTGTGTGTGTGTGTGTGTGTGTGTGTGTGTGTGTGTGTGTGTGTGTGTGTGTGTGTGTGTGTGTGTGTGTTTCGATCAGCTGTTCCTCCGTAACCGATAGGTTTTTGTATTATATTATATTATGTTATACTATGCGACGGCGGCAACAATATGTAATACAATTTTAAAAATAGATAGGTACCTACTTACCTTAATTTTAAGACATTATCTACGTACTACCCTAAATCTTTTAACACTTTTTTACGGTAATGTGGTACTAACTCAAAAATTAGTAAAAATCATATATTATACATGGTATAAGTAATACGTATACACGTATTTATTAAATTTTATGAATTGTTTTATCAATATTAATTATTAAGTCACGCTGATAAATTCGTACCTATATCAGTTATTTTCATTTGTTTAATGTATATACCTAAGTAATAATCTCTTGATATGTAATAAACTATGTTACGATAAAATGTAAATAATTCTGTTGCAATAATATTTCTAATGTTTGAAGGATGAGATGAATAGATCTATAGGTTTTTTATAGAAATAATTGAGCAGATCAAAATGTTTTCTAAAATAGTGGCTGGTAGTTTTGTTTACGTCTTAAATCTCGCACAAATAACATCATAATTTATCATCATACGGTATATGGGTAAGTAACGTAGGTATATATACATTTTTCTTTTTTGTAGATCTTCGAGAATAACACAATTGACACATATTATATACGTAGTACTTAAGTACATTAATATAATATTATACACAGCGTTATCCTAAACTATTTTTTGCAAACAGAACACAAAGTACTCATCCATCCAGCATGCATCCGGATAGAATGTTATAAAATGTATGTATTTTGTGTCCCAAAACAGGCACAATTGTACAAAAAAAAAAAAAAAATCGACAGTACCTAGGTATATTGAATTTAATAAATGTACATACAATATAGGATATAGTATGTCCGTTTACAATCGTGGTGTCGTTGAAAACCCGTAGGTTTAGAAGACACAAGGTAAGAGACAGGGTAAAATTCACGGAAACATGCGTGTGGTCGTACGGGTACCTTACCGAGCGTTCATTATCCAAAGAGAAACCGTCGTCTGTCTACAACACAATTGAAACCCATTATAATGTAGTACATTATTATATTATACACCTTGGCCGAAAATATCCTTTGCAAACAGTGTATCAAGTATTTACCCACCCAGCACGTATCCAATGTTATAAAATGTATGAATTTGTGTATTTCAATGTAACCATGTGCGCAGCGGCGTGTTATAGACATTGTATATAACAGAGGTGGCCAACATGACTATGTACGCGAGCCTATATTGCATATTAATGCAATTATATCAAGAGCCAAATTATCTAATCTGTACTTTTATACCACAAAAATAATAAAGCTAACATCCGATAAACATATTAAATTATGAAATATAAAATTATAAAATAATAATAATAATAAAAACATTTTTTTTTTATAAATGTATGCAAAAAAAAATTAAAATTTTGGTTTTTGTAAATAAGACCGTGAGCCGCATACGTCGATAAAGAAAGCCGCAATTTGGCCACCCCTGGTATATAATATATTAGTGTCACGGACTAGTCCGTGATTAATATATTACCCATTACCCTAGCTGTATGGCTGTATATATATATATACAGTGGTCGCCGCTTAATGTAATCACTTTGATAAGGGAGAGAATTGATAATATAATCCGATTGATAACACTAAACGAAAGTTGAAAAAAAAAAATAAATTATGTAATGTTGTATCAAATTTAATACACACATAGTTACTGACAAAAATTATTATTTATAAATAATTATAATTTATTACTATTTAAATTTTAAAGTTTTTAGTTAAATATACAAAATATAAAATTGTTAAAAAATTTTTTTTGAAAAAAATTTATTGATGTCCATTTTTTTTTCGTATCGTTAAAAGATCATTAATAAAATATTTGTATTTATAATTTAATTCAAAATTGGACGAGTGATGTTGCATTCCTCTTCGTAATACTCATTTCAAAAGAACTTGGAGGTTTTTCATTAGGTATACGTTATTGTTGCTAGCTCAATTTCTTCAAATTTATATGTTTGTAATAAAGCATGTAAAATATCTTCTTCGGTAAAATTTGATGTGATAGGTATATTTTCATCATTTTCAACCAATTTTTAAAATCTAAGTCTATTTCTTCATATTCTTCTTCTTTCTCCTACTAGTTACTTTCTGCAACACCTCCATATTTAAAACAATTTCTCGTACATAATGTTGATTTTATGACCTCAAACATAATTTACACATGTAAGTATACATCCGGCCTGTACTTATAGTTTTAGATAATAATAAACGATTGATAACATTACCAAGGTGAATATATCATGTATTATCAGTGCAAATTCTTGCATAAAAGACGTATACTACTTGCTTTTATGTATACGTTTAAAAAAGCTGTCACTATATACCAGAATCTGTCTTGTCACCTATAATACAATAATATATAACATGAATGCATCGACCGTGTGTATATGGTCACTCTCTCAATTTGTGTCTATAGTATTTTTAACAAAATTAATTTATCGGTTTCTTTTCTAGGCAGCTGTTAGACTGTTAACACCCAACATCTAGTCACATATTATCGGATAAAAATATAATATATGACCATTCTTGGCGCATGCAGAACCTAGGGTGAATAAGAAAACGCAGAACAGATTAATACGAACAAAGTTGAAAGTAGACAAAATAAATAAAAGTAGTGCTGTTGAAGTATTAAAACTTAGGTAATTATTTGTTTAAGTGTAATTTATTACAAAATATTTCATAAAAATAGTACTTAAATAACTATTAGTTAATGATTGACCCCATTGTGCACGGAAAAAAATGTATATTAATGATAATATGATGATAGTCATAACTAAAAGTGTTGGTTGCGTCCATGAAACAATATGTTTTGTAATAGTTGTGAGTACAATACATTTTATGTAAACCAACTTAAGCGATGATAACCTAACTTTTCTATTGTAGATAGTCATTCTGTCTGATAAATTTTACCAAAAACGTAACTTTAAACAAGATTATATGTTATTTTTAGCAAGTTGTTGGGTTGCTAGATTAATTTTTTCTGTTGAAAGTCATAATTACTTTTGCACAAATAAAAATATAATTTTGTATAATTAACACATTAACGGTATCTTAATAACAGTAGCATACATTTTTATATAAATAATATATTATTGGGTTCAGTTAATTTATACCTGAATGTTACTTTTACAATTTGTTTTGCTACTGTTGCTGAATTTAATATGTATAAATTTATAATTTATATACAATTTAATAGGTACCTATATCTACTTATTGTATCATATGTGACCAGCTAATGAATGAGTTAATGTAATATTATGGTAATTTAATAATATAAATTCTTATAAATGATAAGAAATGTATAAAATGTAATATTATGTACCACTTTGTAATAAAATTTGAAATTTCTAAATTCCTTATTACTTTAATTTCTTAAACATATTTTAAGAACTAATTAATAATATATTCAAGTACGTTATACAGGAAAAAAGTACAATTTTCAGGCAGTTAAAATTTTGCCAAGGCTATTTGATAAAAAAAAATGTTTGATTTTAATAGATATTAATTTTTAATAAATAATTTGGAAAATTAATTGTTATATTTAAAATTAATGAATTTTAATCAAATACGCACTTTATTTAAACAAGCCTATCAAAATAGAACTATAAATCAAAATTTAATAGATATTATAGTTAAAAATCATAACATTTTTATCTTTTAGGTGGAATAATTTAAAATTTAACTTATTAATAAGAATTAAAATAATAAACATTCGTGTTTCGCGTTTAATATATTTTATTTTAATTAATGTCTACTTTACTTTTTTCATAATTAATAAAACACAACATAATGTTAGAATGATGTATTGAATGCTTTCAGTTTGATCTTTTTTCATCATTAGATTTTCTTTTTGAAACTGTCATAAAAATCCTATTAAACCATTCTTGTTCTTTGCTTCAGCACATAAATCTTTGATTAAAATTAGTAATTTATTATTTTTTTTTCATTATTTCATATATTCTATAAATATAGTTGCCTGTTGGTCTTGAATCTCAATTTTGAAAAGTGGGTGCCAGGCATATTAAAATGAATAAAAAAATATTCATTTTTCGTTTTTAGTGTTTCTACATTTACACTTTGACGGTTTATTGATTTATTAAAATTGCTTTTACTTATTAATTGTTCAACGTCTGTGCACTGTAACTAACATAAGCAAGTAAAAAATTGATATTTTTTTAACTCATTGGGCCCAGATAAATGTTGCACTAATTTAGGCAATGTTATTTATTGTATTTCTTCTAATCTATTATGTATTTATGTTCAATCTTTACACATATTAAATCTACTAAATTTAAATCATTACCCAAAACGACAAATGCATTTTCTAATATTAGCATTACAAATTACAATCAAGTTTAGCTACAGGTTTAATATTGTACTAACAAAATATTCATCAATAAAGGCTCTTGTCTACGATTTCTAATAATTTTTCATATTTAAAAACACATTAGTACCTATAGGAACTAATAGGATTTGCTTACATTTAAAATGTAATCATAAATTGTTTTTTTATTTTATATTTATACAGCTAGGACATAAAGATTGATTTACTTGTATACTTTTGAATTATTGCTAAGAAACCAATATAAAACTAAATTACTCTTAAACATATTAGTTGGTTTTAAAAAACAATTGAAATCCTAGTAATTGAACACTGTGTTCTAGTGTGTTTGAACACTTCAAGCTCAGTGTATGAATAGTTGACAACTAATAAGTTACAATATTAACTGTTAAGACAATTTAATACAAAAAATGAATAATAAAAATTACCTTTATTAAAAAACAAATTAAATCTTAAAAATAAATACCAAATAACAACTATAGGTCAATAAGATTAGCAATAAATTAAAATAATCAACTACGCTAAAATTTACTATCAAGTGGGCATTTTGCTTTTCTGAATACGCAAAACAAGCCCAAGTGCGCTTTAGAATAAACCCTGAATGTTTTCAGAAGAATTGTATTAGTTTTTCATTAAATTATTGTAATATTTTTTAATTTTTCAACCCAACATGTTAATATTTAAACTGTATACCTAAAATTTAACTAGGTACTAAATATAAATAAATGTGATTGGATTATAGTCATATTTTTACATTCAATGTATAAAATATATAGTTAGTGATATTTATACCAATACATTGATATACATGAATAAAACAAAACACACATAATAATTAAAATATAAAGATTTTTAATAATAACGTTGAGCTCTACCTTTTTTAACCTTGAAAATACTTATATAAATCAAATCAAAATTTGTTTGCTATTTTTATTCACATTACATACATGCACAAATTTATTTTATTTAAACCTTTATATTTTAAATCTATCGTCGCAGCCAACAATAATTCATAACTAATAATATCAAAACATACTGGTTATATTTCTAAATATAATGGTACATTTTAAAAGTTACATTACAAATTTATTTAGAACATATAAATACACATATTTTATTATTTTTGATAACATGAATTTAAATAGTTTTTAATAATTGTATAGTTTAAAACTACTATTATTTACCTGCTTGTTTTTTTAGAGTTATAACTTTTAATTAGTATACAATTTCAAGCTACATAATTATTTTATATTTAAGTAAGTAGTATAAAATAATATTTTTATAGCATAAGCAGGTTTATTCTAAACGTTGAATTTAAACACAGTACCTTAAACCTTAATGTTAATGTTTGGTCTATAATTATTTACTTTTAAAATAATTTGTAAATTTTATAAGTAGTTAATTAGAGTTCATACTCCTTTTGTCATTGGCTTATAAATTAAAAGAACAAAAAAAAAAACATAATCTAGGTAATATTTCACAAAATACTAAGATTTAAAATAAATAAAATAAGAAATTACAATTCCGAAAATAAAAATCTATAGAATTAAAACCCTAGACAGTAGATATTTACCATTAAAATTACCATTCAGAAATTAAGTATATAAATATATACAGTATACATTATGTATCTATAATTTTATAATTTTCATAAGATTATTTATCTTTGGTTCGATTACAGATTCGGCAATGTCCTCAAGTTCATAATATACTTACTGATTGTCTTGTTGATACGAAATATATTTTTAAACGAATTTATTAATGTGCGTAGAAGATAAAAAATTGATACCATAAACAAATAACTAATTTATTTTATTAATATAAATTTGTATTTGATTAATTATAATACAATAAACAATTCCATCATAAAAAGATACATCAGGGGAATAGGTTGAATTAAGTATTAATGATAAGTTGTAAAAATATATAGTACTTCGTTAAATGGATTATTGTTAGTTAAATTATTTTTTAAAAAATGCATTATATTTTAATATATATATATATAAATTGTAAAAGCCTACGTTTTGTTCATAAATTAAGTGTAATTAATGGTATTAGATTCTACATTTTTAATAATATCTAATTTAATAATACTAGTAATATTAACTAGAGAAAACAATTCAGTAACTATTTTAAACACATATTAACTGATGGAACTGATTCAATGCTATTGGTGCGGTACGATAAGAAATTATTTGTAGCGTTTACCCTCATCATTTATATGATACGGTAGAAAATAGATGTAGCTAAATGCATCACGTGGATATCCTGGATCATTGAGTTTTTTGCGGACTCCGACTTGGACGATACCGCCCATGTCATTCACAGGTCCAGTGTATGGTAACAGCTCTTTGTCGGTTACTTTGGCACAGCAATTTAAGCTGTTACTGCCGCATGGTTTGTGTGCGAGGGGCTTATGATTATACATCCTACATATTTCATTGGACATACAAATACCTGATGCACCGTTAGCCATGATGCACTGTTCAGCTGTATAAAAAAAAACAAATTCCGTACATCAATATTGTTAGTATATGAAATATGATATATAGTAAACCATTTAAATAGATCCGTGGTCTGGCGTTGAAATACCAAGACATTAAGCAATGATTTTTCGCTTTTCGGGTTTCATCTTAGAGTATTAAACCTTATATTCTAAACAGGAATGAATGTATTGATTTTGCAATGATAAGTCATTTTTTTTTTGTATTTGCTGGTAAAAAAAAAAATTATCGTAGTGTAAAAATGTTTGAAAACTTAATACAAGATGCTTCATAGGTCAATAAAAATAATATCGGATATTTATAATCACAATTTACAATTATAAGGTTTTCAATTTAGAATTTCGATAAAAATTCTTAAAATGATTCAAATAATTTATATTTTGCGCTGATAAAATCGCAGAATAAAAGAAGTAAAGAAATGGGTAAGTTATGAAAATTTGGTAACCACATCTCTCATAAACTCTAACATAGTGCAACTTACCGCATAAGTCTTCGCACATTTCTCTGGCCTCGGGTAGTTCATAGTTTTCCGGGCAAATGTGCCATCCATTCGGCGTATATAAAGGTCGGCACATTCTTAACTCCGTGTGGTAGTACCACCCGGTAAATTTCCAGCCTTCGATATATGATTCTGACGAATTACAGTTTTTAGTAACTGGTCGGCGACATCTGTCATCTTAAGAAAAAAAAAATCGAAATTAATACTTAAGTTCTGCAATGCGTCGAAGGATAGTAAAATTAAACGATAATAATATTATAAGCTTGTAAAAGAAATTTTAAATGTCGTTGTCATCAAAAATGTATTTTATGTTGAAAAATACACATTTTGGATGAAAATTAAGCGTTGTCATCATAAAATAACCAAACTGTATATTTATTAATTATTAATATTTATAATAAGTACCTACAAATAATGATCGTACAGATTATATACAAATCGTTATCTGCCCTCCACTTATGAATTTATGATACACGGATAAACCACGAAACTTAACATTATTATAAAATTGTATCCAAAATATAGAATTAATACCCATTAATCCCTCCATCGATAAAAAAAAAAAAAAGAAGAAAGAAAATTAAATTGATTTTATTGTCTAATAGTATTGTGTGTAATGCATATAGAGGTAGAATATTTATTTAATTTTAAAATAAAATATAAATCATAATAATTATAATACGATACCTTTTCCTTGACCGCCACCGATTAGCAATATGATAAATATCAACAGCCCTACGCCTAGGACGTATGGTTTGGTGGTGAACATCATTTGATCTTTGCTTTGATGCAGTATGAAATATTTGTAGTAGTGATTCAAGCAAGTAATGCGAGTGGTGTGCTAAAAGATAACACGTGACAGGCTGTTACCTTTCGAACAGCGGCCACTCTTTAACGGCCTATCGTGGAAAAGTGGGGATGCGCATGTGCGGAGTGCATGCCCTTATGCGTGCCCGTTTTATAGCGCGTGCGTGTTTGTAGTACTTACGAAGATCCGGAAGATCTAACAATTTATCGATTCCACAACCAACCGAAATATGCACTGCGTGATCTATAGTCCACAGCATCCTATATGAATTGTTTTATTAATATTATTATTGTAATGCATACCTATATTATGTGTATGCTATAATAACTGTTTTTGCAATAACACTCGCCTAAAATAGGCGCAGGTATCTTAATGTTAAATCAATGTAATGTATAATTAGTAGTACCCAAAAGCCCGTTATGGGCCAGCTCTATACCTTTTTTGCGTATAATCCTCCCTCCTATTTTGTGTAACCTCATTAATACCCCTGCTTATCGGATAGCGGACATTACAAGCGTGTTATCGCAAGGTTGTCGGATATACACAATTTCATGTATGAATAACGATTAACAAGTTACTTGTTAATTATATATTTTTGATAAGTTGTTATTATAAAAATTAGTATTTTAGTGAATAGTCGATGTAGTATAACATTACGAAATTTTTTCGTTGTTTTTGGTTCACACTATTGAAAGTTAATAAATTGTTGAATTTTGGTATAGAATGTAAAAGAAATCAAATTTGGGTCGTTCAAAAAAAAAAAAAAATTATTATTTAAAAAAAATTCTGTTGTTTAAGCAACGTTGGGCGGGACAATTTAACAACTATGTAAAGTCGTTATGTTGGAAATAAACAAAATAAGAAAACCAATAATATTTTTTATCAACACGCGTTACACTAAATTTTATTATTTCGTTTATATCGTTGGAAATTTCGCATATTATGTAAACATACGGTATAGAACAGTTGCAATCTATGGTTGAATATTATTTTATGCTAGTAATCTATTATTGCTATCCGCAAGTCTCCATAAGAATGTAAGTACGTACTTTCTCGTATCGGTTACGGACAGTTTCCACATCACAATTTTATCATAGTTGGGCACCACTCATTAACCTATAAAATATTGTTATACCTATCAATTGGATGGTTCATGCAACAACCAGAAAACTCAATTTTCATAATTTTTTTAGGAGAGAGTGAAAACTGTATTAATGAAAAAATGAATTTTTAAAGAAAAATGTTGTTTATATTATTTTTTTTATAAATTTTTTGCTACATCATATGAAAATTTCATATGATAATATAAGTTTTAATAAAAGTTTCTTTAGCCTCAATTATTATTGGAAGGTAAGGACCTCCTGGAGTTGTCTTGTTGTTGCTCATGGTTTTTGAAAGTTTATAAATTCCTAAATCAATTAAAAGTAAGAATTGAAAAAACTATGTTTATTTAGTTGGAATATCATTGTATAATATGTAAAGAATGTAGGTAATAGAATAATTAAAAATATTTAAAAATTGAATAAATTAGAACTTTTTGTCAATATTCTGAGCACGATTTACGATATATAAGTTAAACAACGGCCTATAATAAATAGTGTTTCATGATGATCGCTAAACTAACTACCCGAAACAGCTGTGTGTCTAGAATCACTAATACTCTTAGCTGTTTAAATATGACTATCTACATAATTAACAATTATAGTATCGTCAAATTCACCTCGTTTTTTTTTTTTTTTTTGGAATACTTAGACAGGTGGCAGGGCCTAATGACCGTCCCTCAACCCTTACTTTTTTACAATTGTATCCATACAACCTATTCTTAGTTCTTTATAATTATTTGTGTGTGACAACTGACAAACACAGTTATCTATACATTTTGATAATTAACGTATTAAAAATATATTTTTTCGAAATTTCACATATTTTGTAAGCATACGGTATAGAATAGTGGTAATTTCAACTCAAATATTTTTATGCTTCTATGATCCGCAAGCCTTCACTTGAACGTAAGAACCATAAATATAATATATTATGTCTATGGTAAGAACGTACATGCTCGCACCGTTTTCACACCACCACCACCTCATAATATGTAGGCAGTAGGCACCACTTATTAACCTACAAAGCATTTTTATATCAAATATTTTTCAACATAGCATTGAAGTCACAGCTACAACAAAGTGTATTACAGGTAGCGCTGTAAGACGGTTTTGTTTATTCTACCGTGGAAGTACTCACCGCTAGTCATAGGCGTACGCAGACTCTAAAAGCGGATAGTGCCCATATTTATCATCGGCCTTCTGATGTCTGATCACCGTTTTATAATCCCCTTTTCTTACATAGTTTTATATAATTTTAAATACTTTATACTAAACAGGTACTAGTAAATTAAAATAAAGTATAATTATCTAACAAATATTAATTATGAATTATATAGCTAGAAATCATAAAAATATTTTATGTATTTAGAGAGACATTCGTCTATTACCCATATTATTACTACATTTAAATCTACCTTCGATACCGTTTTTTGTTCTGTGAAATACAGTAATAATGACTTTAAACGTTCATGACCCATTGTAATGTATAATTTGTTTTTTACTGTGGTTAATTTTGAAAAAACGTGTTCACACGTAGGTACAGCTAGTTACAAACATTTTTAAAGGTATAGAAACACAAGTATATACTGTTGAATTTCCAGTTTTTTTTCAACCAATGAAAAAAACTAATAATAATGATTTTTTTTACCCATTCATAAACAGATTTACTAGTAGCACCATTTAGTTGATAATTTTTAAAAATTTCAGTTCAGTAAATAAATTTTCCTCTGAAACCTTAGAAAATGTTAACAACATTTTTGTAGTATTTTAAGTTATATTCATATTTAACATGCATGCCATAGCATCAACCAAGAAAAATTTATCCTGCTTAAATCTTAAATTAATCATAATGAATTATTCAATTTTTTTTTTAATTCGCTTTAAAAAAATTGTCTAAATTTGAATAAATTTAATTATTTAGGTAGATTAAAGTATAGGGCGCTTCGACCCATGAAAAATCACAGAGCATGCCTGGGCACGCTCGGCACGCCCTGTGCGCACGCATATGTCACTAGTATACTTACATTTTTAGTTCTTACCCACATTAAGCAAATACTAGTAAGTAATAAATATGCTATTTGCACCTCAATTTTTTTTTAAGTCGCCATAAATCACCACAAATCTAAAAAAAAATGTTTACGTACATATTAAACACTAAAAATAAATAACTTAACTCATTCAACATATTACATTATTACATACAACCTTCTTCAATCTTTATTTATACAAAAACATCAACCTTAGCTTAGGTTAGTAGCTTACGTACTAGTTGACAATTAATTCTTTTAGCATTACTGCAGTGAGTAGTGGTATTACCTCAACATTCTTATCTCTTGGCTACTGATCTATTAAATTATTTTAAAAGTTTTATACACTAACAATTTATCTTGATTATACTCTCAGCAATTTTTTTTAAATTAATGTTCTATATACCATATTTATATTATATCAATTTTATATTATTAATCATATACAAGGCAAATCAAAATTAATTTTATAGCTTTTTTGTTTTATCAATACTCAAAATAGAAAAAAATGTACGGTATGAAAGTTTTTTTTTACTTAGAAACATCTTAAATTATATGAAAATGTTGCGTTTTTTTTATAATATTTAAGAGAGGTCTTGAGGGTTAACTTTAGAAAATTGAATCGATTTTACTTAAAGATTAAATTAATTTAACTACCTTTGATTACAGATCACAAATGTCGTTGACCGGTAACAGAAAATTGTAATGCTTTCGTAACTTATATCAAATATTGGGAAAATACTGGGCGGTTTTACTACTCTAGTTTGGGAGCGTGCCTAGTCCTTTATACACTCCAGAAGGCTGGCACACTTGCACCGAAAATTATTACCTACTTCGAACAAGAGAAATATGCGAAGGGTTATGCGGTAAGTTATGCGTTTATTATGTGTTTGTGTGTGTATATTATATTCCATGTATATATATACATAATTATCTTCTTTATTTTTCAATTTTATAAGTTATAACTTATTCTTTATAAATTTCCTAGAAAAAAAAATAATAAAAGCTCATATACAGTCAACTGCATGAACCTAAATAATAATTGATTTTATTTAATTAAAAACATCAACTTTAGATACCTACGTTTTAGTTGACAATTAACTCGTATACAGCTGTACTAAATTTTTCCCAAGAATAAACAAATCATAGTATTCTGTTCGAAAGTAAATTTATAAAAATACACAATATGCTGTGTGCAGATATACAGTAGGTATACATTTTACTTATGGAACAATATGTACGAAAAAGTACTTAACTGTTTTTGAAGTTCAGGATATAAGGTTTTGATTAAAAAGAATTTATTATATTATTAATTTATATTGTATATTATATAAGTATAAAGGTATAAAGGTAAGTATAATATTTTTATACATAATATGATAGTAAGCTTAATTATTTTATTTAATTAGTAAAATATGAATAAAATTTAATTTTATATAATAAATTAATAAATTATTAAATTAATTTTTAATATATTATTATTATAATTATATAATTATCATAACAATTTATACATTTATAATACAATAAGTATATTATTATTTTATAAATTTATCATATTTAGAAGTTTATATACTTTACTTAAATTTTGGGTCAGTAGTTTATGTGTATATTTTAAATTGACAAAAACACATACAAATATTTGAACATTATAATATAATACAGAGTACTTACATAATACATTAAGATAGCATAATACTATTTATACTATATCTAGTATCAAGGCATTTATAGTAATATTAAAAACTATGATATACTATGTTTTATAATAAATAAAGAGTTTTAGTGAGTGATGTCCACAATTATTTATATTATATTGATGAAAATGATACTATTTTTATTTTGCATATTTTTGCATCGTATTTATTGTAATAGATTCTTGAGTTAATGAAAGAGTTGTGTATAAAGTTTAAAATAAAATATCCTTGGTTTTTACAAAAAAAATAAAGGATTTAAAACTATAATCAATAAATAAAATATTAAATAGTAAATCGGACGAGGACAATTTAAATTATTACTTAACACCAGGACAAATTCCTTTATTTAAAAATATGTGCCAGCTACATCATGTGACGTTGAAAGAAGCTTAATACAAATCAATACTACAATCCAATTGCCGATCATTTATATTCGAAAATTAAAAAAAAAACATGTAGTTGTAGTATGTAACACACGTATCTCCACTATTGAATATGAATTATAAATTGTATTACTAAAATAATAATTAATAAAAATGCATGCGAAAAAAAAATAATTTTGAATCTCAAATATTTACCTAATATAAAAATTAAAATGCAAAATTTTGCACATTTTGGTGAATAAAGTTAATTTTTTAAAATTTCTTTCTCTTTTCATTTTTAAGTTAATATATTTTGAAATAATGAGTGTTGTTCGATTAAAGATTTCCCTAGTGTAATATAACATTATTATCAATAATAATATGTAAAACACGTGAGTGTATATATTATATAGATGTTGAACGATAATTTATTTATAGACATTTAATATTCTAAAAATGAATATGTTTATATAATAATTTAAACTGTTATTAGTTTACACAATATTACTTATAAATTATATAATTTAAAATTACAAGTTATATCTAAGTATAAGTTATAATTTTTAAATATTTCAATATCGAGTTCAGAACCACTGTATCTGGTCTGTATGTGGGATAATAATCAATAATAATTGTAACATCGCGCGTATTGAATTCATATCCAGATAGAATCAAGGTATCATATTGAAAAACCGTAGGTACCCAAACGTTTAATCGGTCACAGTAATGTATTATTGTGAACATAAAAGACAGGGATAAATTCAACGAAACGCACGTGTGGCCGTCCGGGTAGGTATCTTGCTAAGGGCTCATTATTCTATTTAAGATCGAAAGAGAAATCGTTGTTTGGCTACAACACAATTGATATACATTAAAATATAGCACATAACATACAGACACTGTTTTGGCTGAAAATATTCTTTTCAAACAGTGTACAAACTACAAAGTACTTACTACCAGCAAGTACTTAATCACTCAGCACGATGTCCAGTTATCCGGATGGAATGTTTTCCACTTAGGATATACCGTCTTATATACTTAATATGGTTTGTTGGATGCTCTTCATTGTATTTATCGACAATGACTTACCAATGCACCCAGCACGTATCCGATGTTATAAAATGTAATATGTATACATTTGTGTATTTCGATGTATCTATACGTGCGCAGCATCGTATATAGATATTGTTCATATGGCTTATATAAATATACATATTATGTATTATCAGCACAAGTTTTTGCATGAAAAACGTATACTACGTGATTTTATTTATTTGTTTAAAAAAAATGACACTATATACCGACTCTGTCTTGTCAACTACAATACAATAATAAACAACATGCATGCATTGAGTATGTGTATGTGGTCACTCGATTGTATTTATAACAAAATTAATTTCTTGTTTTTTTTTTATACTTTTATGGGCAGCTATGAGACCATTAACACCCAGCCACTTATTTCCGGATAAAAATATAATTCAATATTCGGTTGAATAAAAGGCATTCGTGTTTATTTATTTTTCATATCATAATATTATCATATACCTTTAAAAAAAGATACTGGAAACTGACAAGTTGCTCTTGTTTATGAGTGTTGAGTATAAATAATTACATTTGGTAAGTATTAGACGGGCTCGTTTACAGAACATTTCCTTGATAAATACTTATGTAACGAATAAATTTCATTGTTATTGGCTATAGAATTATTTTCGTTTTTAATACGTGTGACGTTGATTGATCAATTATTTTATTGATTTGTATGCTGTATAAAACAATAAAATCTATTTATTTGTTATTTTCATTTTTTTGATGCGTCCTTTATTCAATATTCACTCGGACGTCCGACGCTGTATGTACCTACTGATTTATTGACACATTATATTTTTTTTTCATTCTGCGTTTAAGATCAACGATTCATTGTCAATAAAATAATATACAATCAGATAGTCAGTTCAATTTTATCTGTATCTTATTTTTATTTGTATCTATCTTAAAAATGTAGTTAAATATATGTCATCATATTGACCAAAAAATTATTGATCATATTAGAGATTTGAAGATTTTACGTATATTTTAATTAGAACTAAGAATTCTAATAATTCTATGCAGTAAAAATTGTAAAAAATGCATTTTATTTACTAAAATATGCAAAAATATATTTTTTTTTAAATTATTTAATATTATTACATTAAATATTAGTTTATATTAGTACTTATTTGTTATTATTGTTATATGCTATAGTAAATTATATTTTTTTAAATTTTCAAATGTGAAAACGACCAGCGATTAAATCGAAGATTTATATTGGCTGAGACTCCTTTCCATATCACACTATGTTGTTGGATCATATTTAAATGACGTGATTTGTCCTGGATTCAAAGTAATATTAACATATTTTTCTTCCGTGTGTTCACACGAATGTGTATCACCGTTTTTAATATTACACATTTTTAAAAATGTTTTGAATCCCTTATTCTTCTTTAGTATTAAGTCCATTTTAGTTTAGATAGGTAGTAACGATAATATAATAAATAAACCAATAACTATAAATGTTCATTAAATAAATACCATTTAAAATTAACAAGATTCTCATAAATTTAAATTCGAATTATTATTACAACAAATATTACCCATTACAAACCCACAACATATACTTATTTTTATTAATAATTCGTCAGTTAGTTTTTACGGTAAAGTTATAACTATAAAAATTAAATTACCTGGGTCATGTAGACCTTAATATAAATGGTATAAATGGTATTCATCTCTATCATAGTTTGGTGTTTCTCTTTTGATGTATGATGCCTCAATAACACCATTGCACATACGTGAATAATATATAGCAGATTTTTGCTTTCGTGACATGTATATACAACGCGTTGACTACAGAATAATCAGTCACACAAATAAAATAATCATTTAGTTAATATATTACTAGACTAAAACTTGTATAATATGATATTTAACGAGCGTTGGGCAAAACAAGTATCATGAAACATTGATATATGCAATTAGTATCTATTTAATGTAACAGAAAACAATTCATTATTATGGTCAATGATATCTTTAAATTTATGTGAGTCATTTGTTTACATTCCTAAGGGATAATAACTTCTTGGTATTTCACCTTTTCGAAAATTGGCATGATGTAATATTTTATAATTATGAAATAATCTCCTTATACTTCAAAAATAGATTCAACTAAAGCAGTAACAATATACGCTTTACTCAAAAAAAAAAAACAATTTTATATTATTGTGAAGTTTCTATACATCTCACAAAACGGATGAGATATATATTATTTATAAAAGGTTATCACTTTGCGATGTGGAGTAAAATAAATTAAAACTACAATATGCAATTATAACTTTTATTGAACAATATTCCAGAAAATTGAAAAGTAATATTTTTCAGTAAGCATTAGAAGTGTGGGATATGATTAGTAGGTATCTAGTTTAATAGTTTGAGTATTTACTATTTGTTTTATCGTAATAATATTATTAATATTAATAATTACCTACCTAATATGCGAACGATGATAACGGATCTTTAATTTACACATGTTTTCAGAAACAGTTTACCTAATGTGGATTAACCGACAATTTATTCTCGTTTATGGTTTATCTACAAACGTAATTAGTGATATTAGGGAAGATTTGTCCTATCACATGAGATATGGGTATGATAATAATATTCAATAATAAATATTACTAATATTAAAAGTAGGTGACATTTAAATTTTTGATAAATAAAAATCCAGTCAAATAAAAAATAAAAATAAAAATTGGGTCGAACCGAGCCTAATCGGCCTACTCGGTGATATACGATTACGTACGATTGTCCCTTTTAGTAGAACGATTGCGTACGTTTGTACAATTGCGTACAATTTCTTTACCTAGACCTTAAAAACATTACGACTGCGTACGAAAATGAGTGCAACGTTGCCAACATGTAGGTACTACTTAATTAATTTAATTATAAAAAAAAAAAAAAATAAAAAATGTATTTATTAATTTATATTATTTTAAATTGGTAGTATACTCTTAATTTAAATATAATAAAAGTTTTATCTACGGCTTCGTCAAAAGATTTTGGATATATAGGAAAGTTTTTCTGTCTTGCCACATACATGGCTTTTCGGACAGAAGAAATTTCCTTATGTACAATATCTGTTTCTAAATTTGTCAGTAATTCTTTTCGTATAATTTTGCTTGGACGAGTTGAAATTGAATCAGCGACTTTCCATTTGCAATTTTCTCTGAGAATTTGGCGGTCAATAGTTTGATTTGTTAATGCTTCGTGGTTGTGCTCACCGATTACAGCATTAACTTGAGTTTTATTTGTATCAGTTAAAATGCTGACATAAAAACTTTTAATGTAACATATCTACTTTAACAATTCGTCTTTTCATTTTCTTATAAAACGATATTTATGAGAAGAGACCATAGCTAACTCTTTCCCACGTTCTGATAGAATAATTTTTAAAGAATTCTTCATGATGGTTACCGCACTTTTACTCACTAACACACTAGCACTAATACTAGTGACTTATCGAATGACAAGTTGGTGGTATACTAATATAACGATGCTAAAGTGCGACACGTCAGGAAATCCGATATGATATTTGGCATAATCTCGCGCGAACAGCCAAACCGTGTGGTCATGCAATTATCGTTAATCCTCATGTTAAAAATATTCGCCTTAATTCCACCCGATTTTTTCGTGCTAACAACCACTCGTCTCAGTTTCTAATACTGTAGTAGGCCCCTGCGTCTAAGAGCGGCTACAATCCTCATATAGGGAAATAAAATAAAGACAAAATACGCCGTAAGTACATACAAATACGTTAGTGTATGATACATACTTCTCTTATCTCTTCTCCAAGGCATCGCCGGCGCGGTGACCTTTGGACCGGCGATTACTCTGATTCACCGACAATTATCGTATTTTTATAATGAACAATCAAACTGCAAGCAACACTTATCGTAACAAAAATACACTAATCAAAAACATACATAATCAAGATTTGTCTCAAGCTATTTCTAAACAAAAACAAAGAACAGGATCTACCGGCACTACAAATAGTTCACATGTAACTCGTATACAGAGTGGTTCAAATGACGTATTCAATTCTGCCGATTCAACAGACGAAAACGATGATAAATTCATAACGCAAAAAAACAAAAATACGCCGAAGCGAAACCACTCATCGACAGACACTGCCAATCCCGAACCTAAGAAAGTCAAATCATTATTTATAACGGTAAACAGATTTGCACCACTTTCAATCGATGACACCACTGCGATCGAAAACATCAAAAACAATCTCACTTCCCACGACAACTCAACCCCATCCGATGACCAAAATAATAAAAGAAAACTTCCGCCACCAATTTATGTCCGTGGTATCCTTGACTTTGTTGAAGTGCGCAATGAACTAATTAAACTAATTGGTACAGACGCATTTACTTGCAAATCATCTATAAACGATTTAAAAATCTAAACATCAGATTCTAAATATTACCGCGAAGTAATCCACTTTCTGAAAGATAGAGAAGCTCAATACCACACGTACCAACCTCAGGAGGAAAAGGCCTTCCGAGTAGTGGTTAGAAACCTTCACCCATCTACTCCAACTGTTGAAGTCGGAATAGCAATCGAAGAAATTAGATTCTCCGTCAGGCAAGTTTCCAACGTTCTACAAAAAACCACCAAAAATAAACTTCCTATGTTTTTCGTCGACCTGGAGCCAGCCGAAATAAATAAAGACATTTTTGGTGTAACGTCATTACTCCACACAAAAATAAAAATAGAGGAACCACACAAGCGTAAAGATGTCATCCAGTGTCACAATTGTCAAGAATATGGACACACAAGAAAATAATGCTCATACTTTCCCAGATGTGTCCGTTGCGGAGGCCATCATCCTTCCTCCAGTTGCAATAAATCAAACGACTCACCTGCCAAATGTGCCCTGTGTGAGGGTGACCATCTAGCGAACTATAAGGACTATAACATCTACTAGGACCTCCAACGCTTCCGGAAGCCAAATTCGAACAATCATGTCACCCAAAACAACGTCACTAAAGGTCGTAACAATATAAATATTAATAATTGTAAAGTTTCCCAGCAGCAAACACCCGACATAAACTCACCTCCTCGTACTTATACCCACGCAACATCAGGCCACATTCCCAACACAGAATCCAATGATAACTCTCTGACAAATTTTCTAAGTGAATTTAAAGCTTTAATTAACCCGCTGTTATCTCTCCTCACCACTGTCCTCGATCGTCTTCTCGCTCAAAATATTAAATAACACATTCACCTCTCAGTCCCTAGCCATCCTACTTTGGAATGCTAATGGCCTAGCCAATCACAGAAACGAATTAATTACATCATTAAACGAAAGACGAATAGACATAGCATTCATCTCAGAAACACATTTTACGTCCAACTCCAAATGTTCTTTTCCCGGGTACAACACCTTTTCCTCGTGCCATCCCGACAACACCACCCACGGTGGTGCCGCCATCATTATAAGATCATCACTCCAATTTACCGCTGCCCCCCCAGTTAATAACGACTTTCTACAAGCGGCGATAGTTAATATTAACTTAAACCACGTGCCAATAACCGTTGCAGCAGCATACTGTCCCCCAAACATAAAATCACGTCTTCACAATTTGATTCCTTTTTCAACTCTCTTGGTCGCTACTTCATTGTAGGAGGCGATCTAAACGCCAAAAACCAAACTTGGGGCTGTCACTCAACAAATCCAAAAGGACACTCTTTATTCCAATCAATTACCAGCAATCATCTCACTATCCTTAATCCCCCAAATCCGACCTATTGGCCTACTTCTACCAGAAAGCGTCCGGACATACTCGAAATTTTCGTTATAAAAATTCCAACTAATTTAAATCATAAAATAAAAAACTTATTAGACCCAAGCTCTGATCATACTCCAGTCTTTCTCTCCTTAGACGGTCATCTTTCCTCCAAGCCAAATAAAGCATGTCTTACGAACAATTCTACGAATTGGACTAAATTTCGTGAAACAATAAATTCAAAAATAAACCTCAATATTAGTTTAAAGACCCCAA
The DNA here is from genome assembly GCF_003676215.2 of Rhopalosiphum maidis. Classification (NCBI taxonomy): domain Eukaryota; kingdom Metazoa; phylum Arthropoda; class Insecta; order Hemiptera; family Aphididae; genus Rhopalosiphum; species Rhopalosiphum maidis. Next base: position 37,628,856 of record NC_040879.1, on the reverse strand, counting down.
ACGAGGTGGAGGATGCAATTCAAAATTTCACCGAATCCATTCAATGAGCTGCTTGGAATTCTTCTACCATCCAAAATTATCATGCCAACTCCCATTCAACTCCCACCCACGTTAGAGAACTAATTACTCAAAAGCGCCGTGCTCGAGCTAGATGGCAACGTACTAGACTTCCCTCAGACAAAAATTTGCTCAATAATCTTGCCTCATCCCTAAAACGAATGTTAAGTAAAATAAGAAATGAATCTTTCAATAACTGGACCTCCTCACTTACCGCAGAAAGTGGATCACTCTGGAGGGCAACCCGCAGCTGCCTGAAGCAGAAAACCGCCCAAGCTCCACTAAAAAATAGTAACGGCAACTGGTGCAAAATAGATAAAGATCAAGCAGACGCCTTTTGTTCACACCTCTCGAAAGTTTTTCAACCTCATAATGATATTAACAACAATCTTCTAGACACAAATATTGAAAACTCCCTCTTCTCCCCACTACCTCTTTATTTTGCTCCCAAACCGTTCTCACCAAACGAGGTTCAATACTATATTAAATCTTTTTCTCTTAAAAAATCACCCGGTATAGATCTAATCACCGCAGAGGTAGCTAGACAACTCCCTAAAAAAGCAATTATTCACCTAACCCATATTCTTAATTCTATATTAAGACTATCTTACATGCCTCTCCAATGGAAGGACTCAGTAATTATTTTATTCCCGAAACTTGGCAAACCCCCTGACATTCCATCATCATATCGCCCAATAAGCCTCCTCCCTTTCTTTTCAAAACTCTGTAGAAAATTAATTATCAAATGCATATCACAGCTCGTTAACGACAAAAACATAATTCCTCATACCCAATTTGGTTTTCGTAACAAGCACTCCACCATACACCAGATTCACCGCTTAACCGACGCCATTGCTTACTCCTTTGAAAACAAACTATACTGCTCTGCAGTTCTACTCGATGTTGCTCAAGCATTCGATAAAGTCTGGCACACTGGACTTCTGTATAAACTAAAACAATTTCTCCCTCCTCCCTACTTCCTATTCTTCAAATCATATCTAGAAAATCGCCACTTTGTGACTAAAGTGGCCTCAGAATTCTCAAACCTAGCACCCATCTTAGCGGGCGTCCCCCAAGGTGCCATTTCGTCCCCAATTCTTTATAACATATACGCCGTAGACCAACCAATTTCTCCTAATACATCAGTTGCTGAATTTGCCGACGAAAAAATCATCTTAATGAGATGGAAGTATGGTTTCAAACTGGAAAATAAAAATAAACAACGAAAATTCTTCACATATAACCTTTACTCTCAGACAAGGCGTAGTCCCTTCTGTCTCTCTGGCAAACAAAATAATACCATCAGCTACCAAAGTTAAATACCTAGGCCTACTTCTCGACAAACGCTTAACTTGGGCCGAGCATATTAAACAAAAACGCCTCTTACTTAACTCCAGACGAAAAAGTCTTTACCCACTGCTAGGCAAACAATCCAAGCTAAACCTTAAGAATAAACTATTGCTTTACAAAACCCTTCTGAAACCCATTTGGGCTTATTGTATCCAATTATGGGGAACGGCAAAAAAATCGAACATATATAAAATGCAAACGTTCCAATCAATAACACTTCGTATAATCACCAACGCTCCCTTTTACGTTACCAACCATACTTTACAGTCTGATCTTGGACTACTGACTACAGCCGAAGTGGTCACATCCTCCTACAAGCGCTACCGCTCTCGCATTACAAACCATCTCAACCTACTTATTCTCGCCCTTACCTCCGCAAACATTCCAGGTAATCCTCCGAGAAGATTAAAGAGACGCTGGTGTCGCGATTTAGATACCTAAATTTGTCACTACTTTAAATTAAATAAATAAGAAAAAAAAATACTTAAGTATGTAAAATATACATAATGTAATGTAAAAATAACCTTAAATGTCATGTCGAGTGTTACCGCTGGGTTGCTACTCACGTCACGCATTCATAACAATTGTAATTTCAGCCCATATGCTTATTGTAACCATTATTACAGATTGTATATATTCAAATAAATGTTAAAAACAAAAACAGATATTTGGCATTTAATCTAATCTTATTATAATATTTATAGATAATTGAAAAGTATTGGCCTGGGAATAATAGTCACAATAACGTTTATGAAATCGTATCAATTACAAGCAATCATTTACTAAAATAAATTATACTACAAATTTTCAAAATTCTGAACAATGGCAATGTTGCACTAATTTTGAGTAGGTAGAATATACGAAATCGTAATAATGAAAAAGGTCCATACGCAATCGTAACGCACCTGGCCTACCCTGTAAACACGCCACTGGATAAGACCATATACCAAGAATCATTAACCTGCAGTGCTAAATAATGTAACCATGATGATAAATTGTAAAATGTTATTTTTATATTTTATAGCTGATACAGCTGCAAGCCCCAAGGCTTGACACTCACTACTTAGTGCATAGAATAGAGATAAGACTCGTTGTTCGGAATGGGGTAGTGATAGGATTGGATTATAGGAAGATCCGATTAGTATGACCATTATACTTATTAGTTATTATTAGTGCTAAAACTTGTATATATTTGCATATTTTTATTGGTTGGTCAAAAAATAGCTAGTTTATATCAACATTTGTTTCATAACCTAAATATGCTATACACGAAATTTTATTTTGTATATTTTTGCAGCATATTTAAGATCTTAAAAACCCGTTAAAGACTCAATTAAACTAATATAAATTGCGTGAAGTAAAATATGTGAATTTAGTGGTACAAATGGCACTAATATTAATAAGAAATATGAAGATGATTTTAAAAAAAATAACGGTTTTCATATTCTTACGAAAATTTCTAAAGTATTATTCAGTGATGTATCTACATTAGAAGGTATCCCAGAAGAAGATTTGACAAGGAACGATTTGTTGAATTATAAAAAGGCACACTATTACATCCGTTGATGTAGAACGTTCTTTTTCACGCTACAAATTTGTTAACGGGTAATCGACGCTCAATGAAGTTTGAAAACTTATCCAATAATGCAATAAGATCAAGTAAAAATAAAATGTTTATCATTTGATTAATGTTTTTATTTAACTTATTATTTATTAATTATTACTTTAATTTTAATATTTTTAATAATTTTAATACCACACATTTTTGTAAATCTTTGACAATAATTGCATTATAGTATAATACAAAAAAAAAATTAATCAAAATTAATGTTATTTTTACAATAACATTTTTTTTTTTAGTGCATATTTTGGTAATTTTTAGAGTATAACTGCATACATATTTTATAGATTTTTAGGGCATATAATTGTTGGCCTTAGTTATTATCGATTACGACTTTTTTGCCCGTTTTGAGTATTGTTAAATCGACATAATATTTTGTTTTGACTTCTGGTTTTTACTTTTTGTAGTGACTTGAACGAATATTTAAATGTTAATGTCACAAACTAATAACTCAAATTCGGTAATATAAACATAAAAATTATTTTTTTGAATTGAATTGAATTATTATGCAGTGCAGGATCTTACATGTGTAGGTATCTTTTTTTTACCGTGTAGGAATTTGAAGTGGGACTTATTTTCACGCATATGTGAAATTATTTTTTCATATTGTTCATATTGATCTAGAACTAATAATTACTTAGTAGGTATATCGTTTTTGTAGAGTATAATATTGCATATCTGCATGAACTGTTTATCTAGTTGTTAATACAAAAATACAAAAATACTGCAACGTACCTATTCAAAAAATAATCATATTATATTTTTGCAAAGCAACATTTATTCTTATTTTTTAGTTTTCTGAACAATAACGATGATTTCTTCTAAAATATTAATTAGCTTAACTGTACTATTTATAATAAGCTGTGATGGTACAAACGATAAAGGTAACAAATAATAATCATTTTGTATTTAAATTAAAATATTAAATTTATTTTAAGCGTGATATTTAAACATTAAACATAACATATATCATCGGAATTTGAAAGTGATAATTTATAACCTCTAAATTATATATTTAATTTTTCTTAATCAACTATAATTTTGGTTTGCTAAACATTTGATTAAGAACAGATAGTTAAATAAAACTATTAAATATTAATAATAATATGTCTATTTAAATTTCAATCGATATTTTGATACAATTATAAAATACAATACAAATTTGAAAAAAATTACCGTTAATCAATTTTCATTGAATATTTAATGTATTTACATGTCAAAATACTTAACCTAACTGTTCAACTTTCGTAAAATTTAAGTACTTAATGTTACAGACTACAGTGGAACTGAATTGTACCTAGTTATATTAAATTATTAGTGGGTATGATTATTTAAGTCTTGATATTTAATGTCATAAATGTATAAATTGTATATCTACTCAAAATTCAATGTCATCAAATTTAATATGATAAAATAACTCGCTTATGTGTTTCTCTTCTAAGATTTTAAGTCAATAATTTGGCCTAGCATTATATTGGTTATACAATATGTCGAAACCTGTTTGGGTCGTTTAACCCGTATAATGGTATATTACAGCTTAGAATTTAATTGTAAGTAAATGATTTTGGTTTCTATATTTGCACACCACGACTATCAACGACGATCACTAGGATTTGCCGTTGCTGTGAAACAAATATTTCCTGATAGTTATTAGAATTTGTAGTTATTGGAAGAATATTATTAGCCATAACATAATCATTGATTAATACGTTTATTTAAAAAATGTATGTTATCTCCTTAATTGTATTCATTTCTATTCAATAGAATTATATTTAATGAATTAAATATTAATTTTTTTTTAGGATATTGCAATAGTAAGAGATTTTATTTAAATAATTTATTTCTCCTCGATTTCGCTTGTTGAGATCTTCATTATCTCTCTTTAGAGTATAACCAGTCTGTACAGTCAACGTATCTAGTTCTTTTTTGTTCAACTCACTTCCTCTATTTAGCTTTACAAAAGTTAAAATGAACTTTTAGATTATACAGATTAGACTATATGTTTTATATATCATTTCTATAATTTAAATTTGTTAATATAATATTATTGATGTAATTAAATGTTAAATAGATCAATTAATGAGAGTTGGATTTACTGGTATGTAGAAGTTAATAAAAAAATTGTATATTACAATAAAAAAAATCTATATGTTACAATGTAGTCCAAAAGTTAGAAAAATCTTTTTTTATATTCTACATAGTATATATAAAATTAATCCATAATGATTATACCTAATTAACCGATAATTTTTACATATTAGAATAATCAAAATGTTACATATGGTAACAAATTAAAGTAACTAAACGTATTATTTATCATTTCTGCAGATACATTTCGTTTTCTAAACTACTTAATTTGTATGCAATTTCGTAAGTAATTTAAAGTTATAATTATTCATCAATAAAAGTTGTCATCTATTAACTTCTATTTCTTTAATAATATTACAGGTTCAGAATGTATAACGCGTAGTTCTCACAAACGAAATAACTTGTTTTTTTAACATTATTTTTAATTTTTTTATCATATACACGTCATCTAATATTACAATTTTTTTTTGTGTACTATTAATTTTATCAGAAAAAAAATCGAAAAAGATTGATTAAAACATGTTATTTCATTGGTCAGAATTTCATGATACTCTATACATTTTAATTTTTTTTTTTTTTAAATTAAAAATGTTCATAGTTGAATTGAAACATATTATTTAATAACCTTATATTATTAAACGTGTAGTAGTTGACCCGTTGTCCGCGGCGGTGCTACCCGTATCTTAAGCACATCCAATAGGAAAATTAAATTTTTTAAGCCAATCGATCGGTGTTCCGTACCGTCGTTTCGTTATCTTATCAAAACAATAACTATAATTTTTATTATTATATATATATTATTTTTTCATTAAGTATTATTATTATTATTTCCTTTTTCCTTTTTATTATTATAATATAATATTATATTATTATTACGAGTTTATGTTTAACACATTGTCCACGATCCGACAAAATGTTTAGTTACGTTTAAATCGATTTTCCCCGATAATAACTGACATCTTCATTTAAGTGTTAACACTTCATTCGACTTTAACTTTTTCTTCTACAATACAACATCGGACTTTTGACGTCAGGAGTTATGACAATCCGCAATTTTCCGATAATTTCAATTGTTTGTATTTATTTATTTTTTTACATACAAATTAGTACAAAAGCACCGGGCAAAGATACAATATGTATCCAATAGCTATCGAGGTACATCAGTTGAGGACTGATAGCTAGACAGTCAATTACCATTTCCAACTGAATTTCCCATGAAACGATTTTCACTGTACCTACCACCTCGAAGGCAGCTTCTACAACGCCCGGAATCGAGGCACACCAGCTGCTAGTTTTTAATAATTTAATATTTATTAAAATTAATTGTATGCGGTTTTAATTACTTTACAATCATTATTTGTAGTTGCATATTCCATTTTTTCTTTATATAGCAGGGCTGGCCAACATGAATAGATTCGAGGGTTATATGGATAAGTACAATGATACAAAAAACCAAAATGAAAAATGTTTATAGATACATTTTATAAAATTTGATAGTTTTTAATAAATATATACCTAAACAGTTTAAATTAATTATAATAATACAATAAGTAAATTTTAATTTTATAAATTAGATATGAGCCACATCTAACAATGATGAGAGCCACATGTTGGCCACCTCCGTTATATAGTATCCTCCTATTACCATTTATGAATAAGTCAGGGACTGGAACCGTACCGAAAAGAACCGATTTTGGAACTGGAACCCTTTGAATTTTGAGAACCGGAACCTCACCGAAATCCTAATTTAAATTAATTTAAAAACCGGAACCGTTACTTTTTTGTAAAGGTTTTTTACGATTTATTTCGATGTTTAATAGATTGAATAGTATACTGTAGATATAATATGTGGTGATAATAAATAAAAAGTTGGTGATATTTTAAAATTTGAAATACCGAATATTGATACAATAAGTAGTAATTAGTAAATTATACATAACAATTAAAGTATAAACTAGATATAAAAATTAAAAAAAAACAAAAAGAGTTATGTTTAATCTTTAATTTACTTAACATTAATAGTGTTAAGCAATTATTTTACTTATTTAGTCTTTTCTTTTGACCTAAACAACTAGGAGGATATCTGGTTGAAAATTTTTATTGACCTGTCATAATTGATGCCGATTGGCACTACTTAAATTTTTTAAAAAATCGACAAAACCAAATTTTTTTTTACAGAAGTATAAAACCAAAACAGGAAACGTATTTTTCATTTTTTAGGAACTGAAAGAAACCGAAACCCTAATTTAAAAACCGAAAAGAAACCGGAACTGAAATACTAGTTTTTTTAAAAACCGAAAAGAAACCGGAACTGAAATACTAGTTTTTTTAAAAACCGAAAAGAAACCGAAACCGTAAAAATCATTAATGTTCCAGTCCCTGGAATAAGTACTCTCTTTCAATTTAAATACTAATCTTTGTATTTACTACAATCGTGCTGCATTCTTTATTTTTATTTTTTTTATTGTGAACATTTATTGTAATTGTTCGTCAGTTATAAACTCTTTGTCAAATTCTCGCAAGTAATTTTGTAATAAATATTGATATAAACAGATAAACATGCAGATATGTACATTTAACCTGATATAGAGTTACTAAATAAACATTTATAATAAATATTTTGATATAAAACTAATTTTATTGATTTTTCGGCGATGTGTGTCAATGATTGTCATGAAAATTTCACTTTACTAGATAGTCAAGAGGTTTTTAATATTTATCTGAAAAGATATTTTTATAATCAAAAAGAATATGTTTCAAGTAAGTTTTTATACTTATGTGATATAATTTTTCTGATTTACAATATGTTAACAACAATAACAACAGAACTTTTTAGTCTATTCACAATGAATACTGACGTGATCTAATAATTGGTTGTAAATATCGTGTGCTACATAAGTGGGTATTCCTAATAGTGTACGTGTTTATGACTGAACAGTTTTTGTGTATTTAAGACATAAAAAAAAAATAGTAAATTAATAAAAATAAGTTTAAATCTGTTTAGATACTTAATATTACCATAATTAATTTATATTTAAAATTATAATATTTAAATTACATTAAATTGATTATTTTTTATCAAAACACGTAAAGCAATATAATTATCGCTGTTTAAATATTAAATAATAAGTTTAATTTATCACATGATTACTTTTTAATTTTGCACTTATAATAAAAATTATTAAACATAATATAATATGTTTCCAATGATATCATAAATGTTATTTCATTGAAATTAACAATCAAATATAATACTTTATAGAAGAATTGCTTACTGAATTTTGCAATGCTAACCGAGAATTAGAATGTCATGGTAAGTGTAAATTACAATGTAATTTGTTTTATAATAAAAAAAAGGTGAGCAAGTGGGTATCACTCTGCTGTATAGTAGAGATGGTGAGTAGGTCACTGGACGATGGATGTGTTAAATTTGAATGCAATGACAGGTATCGTTGTACACGAAAAACGATTCTGGACGGAGATGATTTATCAGTCAATAATAATTAGTAGGATATATTATATTATTACTTATATTTATATTGTAATATATCGTTATTTTACACGATTTCGTAAAAAATTAAATTTCATATGTTCGTAAAATTTTTTTTTATATTGACGCTGGAATTTTTTTTTACACTTACTTGAACGAAAACTTATTGATAACCTTGTATTGGGTTTTTTAACCTAAGTATAAATTACAAAAATTTTATGAATTTTCAACTTCTAAATTCCTTGCAAAATTTCGCGATTTTGATATATTTCGTAAACATCTGAACCTAAAATGCTTATAGACAAAAATTGTGATCAACGATTTTTGATTTTTTTTTACTACGATAAGTACAACTTATAATAAACGTTGTATTAAATTTATCGAGTTATGTTACATGTATACTGCTAAGTTTACTGAAAACCTACTGATGTAGTGTTGGTCAAACAAATAAACATTATGTAATTATTATGCAATATCAGCTGTCGGTAGGTAATGATAAGTATATTATATTTGTAAAAGTTTTAAATTTATTTTTATAATGACAAAGACTTAAATGTCATTGAAGGACATATAAAGCGTGAAAAATACAGATACGATATTATTAAATTTAATAATTGATACATGTAAAATGTAATGATATTTTATTTTTCAATTTTTATAGTTATTTTTTACTCTTATTATATATATATTTAAATAGGTACATATATTTTGAGAATAATCACTATAAGATATTATGAACTAGAGTTTTTAAAAATGTGTTAGAAAAATACGTGGTTTAATATCCTAATAAGCAAATACCCACTAAAAATTTCTCATCAATATTTACAATTAAACACATTGTCGTTGATTAAACAACACAATTAAACATTAATACGTTTAATATATAAGTATATGCTACAGTACTATACTCTTTTAAAATAAATATTAACATTTAAACACCATAATAAATTTATAATATTAAAAATAAAAGGGTGGGCAAGTGGGTATCACTCTGTTGTAGAGTAGAGATAGAGAGTAGGTCATTACAATGGATAAGTTAAATTGAAATGCAATGACAGGTATCATTGTATACGAAAAACGATTCTGATCGGAGATGATTTGTTAATCTAGGTCCTAGATATATAATAATAATACAATATAATATCCTAGATTCTAGGATATTATATTATATTATTACCTATATTTAAATTGTAATATTTATACTGTAATTTTACGTGATTTCGTAAAAAAAATTTATACGCTCGTAAAATTTTTGTTATACTGACGCCTGAGTTTTATTTTTACAGTTTTTTGAAGAAAAAAGTTATGGAGAACCTTGTGCTGAGTTTTTTAACCTTAGATATAAATTACAAAAATTTCATGAAAATTCAACTTCAAATTTCCTTGCAAATTTTCGCGATTTTGACATATTTTGTAAACAATTGAACTTTTAACTATTATAAACAAAAATTGTGACTAACAGTTTTTGATTTTTTTTTACTATAATAAAATAAACTTTTATAAACCTTGTATTAAATTTTAAAGATTTTTGGAAAGCCAAATTATATTTATTAGCATTTCAAGAAAAAACATTTAGAAAAATCAAAAATTTCAATGGTCTATAAATAATTTAAAAAAATTCTAAATATTTTGAAAATCTATCGTGAATAGATAACACTAGTATAAAAATTTGATGAAAAATTCAAGTATTTACAATGATTCGTTTTTGAGATACAGAAAAATCAAAAAAATCTATTTTGTCGAAAAGTGGTTATGCGAAAAATGTCCGTTTTTTCGTTACTTTTTCAGAGTTTTTCCTGACGCTTTTGAAAACCACTGGAAATTTTTCACTGTTGACCACCTCCCCTACCAAGTACCAACTATATTCAATTTCTTTTTCAAAGAGGGGCTAAAGTCGAAAATCAAAGCATTATTACTACTCCAAAACGTGATAACACAAAAAAAAAAACACACACATCATTGTAAAATCAATACATTCATCATTCCGTTCAGAATCTAAAAGGTTGAAAAATATTGAACCTAACAATTAATAAACTATAATACATTTTTTCAAAGGATTTTTCAACGTCCGTATAAATAGCATTGGTTTGAAAATTTTGAAAAAAAAGATCTTAAATAAGACGATTTGTTGTTGGAGATTTATTACATCTAAACCATGTTTTTACAAGATAAATAGGTACAATTTGAAAAATATGAGTTAAGAATTGATACTATAAAGATAGGACATCAATTAGAAACTGAGAAATTTATAATTGTTTTATAAATTGGATAAATAAATACAGATTTCTGGAGTGAAGAAAATTGACCCAGATTAAACGAAAAATTATAATTATAGTGATAAAAGTGAAATGTGAACAAATCTATAATAATTGAAAATATTAAACAATAAATAGTAAAAGTCTATGCTATTGCTTATAATGTAACAAGTACAAAAGACAACAAAAATGAATTACCATTGTTATTTCTTAACTTATTTATAGAAAATCTATTGAGTCCAGCAAATTTTTGTGACGAACACAGTGAGTAATAGTATGAACAGATTAATTCAAATTTCATAAATCTAATATTTTCCAGTATAATATTATATGGTTCTTGGTCACTTTGTACTGTCGAGTATTAAAAGCGCGAAACGCGGACACTTAGTACTATTATAAAGTATATACATAAATATACAATATGTATATATTATATGCACTTTTATTAAAAATATTATTAAGTTTAAATATTATTTTGTAAATTTAGATATCTTATATATTCTCCAGTTTATGGACAGTTTTACGGGCAATACAGTTGGACGAATATGGCAATAGGCTACATAAGAAGCAAAAACCTAATTCCGGGGAAAATAATGAGCTATTAACTTTATGTAACCAGCACTAAAACAAAGAAATAATTTTGAATTTTAAATATTATATATGTCAGTTAATATTATTTTTCATTTTTGACAGATTTTTTTTCCAATATTATTTTTATTTATATTTATATATTATATTGTACACATTTATATGTGGTTTAAACTGATTCTTTTGACTAATAGTAATATACAATATTCTATAATGTTTTTAATAAATTTACTTTTTTTTCTATTTAATTTTTATGTTTTAATAATTTACATTATATACACTTAACACTTAGGTAACTATCTATATAACTATATAGATACATTAATATATACTTTATATACATAATAGTACTAAGTATCTGCGTTCTGCAGTTTACAATGGACTGTACAAAGTGACCACTTACCATATTATATATATATATATATCAGGGGTGGCCAGCGAGAAGAACCACCTTATATATATTTATAATTGATAATTACTAATCATTGTGCTTCGGAATGAGTCAGTTGGAAGTACGAAAATCACAAAAAAAAAAAACAACTTATTGTAAGAAATGTTAAGGATTATCTTAAATAATTGGTATAATTAATTTCAGATGCATCGTGTGAGTCAAAAACCATATTTTTAATTTACATTAATTTATAATCATTAACATAAGAATTAAAATTTATAAGTAGATTGATTAATTTACATTATTTTTCTTGTAGTATGAAAAGTATGTTCACTTTCACCTGTTTTTAAACATGGTGATCTCTCTCTCGTATCTAAGTATATGACTTTTTTAATACAATTATTATAGATATACTTATAACTTATATCGCAAACTATATGAAAACAGATAGCTCACTCAGTATGCAGGGGTGCAATTTTAATAAAAAAAAACTGTTGGTTCTGAAGTTCCTCGATCTTTTTTTATAATGTTATCTTGAAGTTATGGATACCTGTTACTATTAAAAACTAAATTAACATGAAACAATTTGCTGGTGCTAATTTCAAAATTGAGGGTGCTAAGCACACCCAAGCCCCCCATCAAATTGCGCTTATGTCAGTATCTTTAAAAAAAATTGAGAGTATTATTATCTTGGCCCCAAGTTGCTGTTTGTTTGATTTCCGTGTAGCCTATTAGTTAATTATTAACCAAGTGATTTGTTTTATTTTTTTAACATAAAATTTATTGTTGTGCTACAAAATTTAAAAATTAACAGTGAAATAACTGGAATGCGTTACACTGTACAATTTCGTTAAAGTAAAGCATATACTAGAAATATTAGTTTTTTCAATGTTCAAAAGACGATTGCCTTGCTTTATGATTATTTACTATTGTCAATTCCCCGAATTAATTGAAAACAAAAATAAGGTTATAGATATGATAATGAAATTAAACAATTGACATTAAATATTTACTTTTTAAGACCTAGATTAATTTAATTAAATATTCTTTCACTGAATTAAATTTATACTTTATAACCTCTAACTCATACATTTGAAATGGTACATAACTTGAATGATTTTATTATTAATATTATTTCATATAAAATTAAAAATTTTGCTAAAGAATTAAAGAATGTGTTTTCTGTATAGATTAAATGGGTTTAAAATCTAATATATTATGTTAAACAAAAAATAAATTATAGGGTTTCAAAGGTTTCATCAAAGAAATTAAACATAGATTTATAATCCTGCCAATTATGCATTTGTTCTAATGGTCAGAGGAATAATTAATGTAAATTGGAAACAATCAATTTCATATTTTTTTAGAATCAAGTATAGTTACTGCGGATATGTCTTGCAGGGCATTAATTTTGAAACTATTCAAAAACTTTTTATATAGGCTTAAATGTAAAAATGTTTATTGCAGATACGGGGGTTATAACTTTGTTAGTTTTAGTAAAAATGTTAATGTTATACCAGTCCGACCATTTTATTTAAAGTTTGTGAAAATAAAATAATATATATTATTGAACCTCCTATTTTATTAAAATTAAATAAATATATTTTTAAAATACAATTTTAAATTCAATAACAACTTAATTGAAAAGAAAAATACGTAATATAATTTTTTATCAAGACAGTACATGCTATTTAAGAGCAGTCCAAAAATTAATTCATTCTCTCATTTTTCCTGGACCATTTGAAAAAATAAATGTTGTTTTACCAAATATTTAGTTAGTATGTCTAACCACTAAAATACTCTTTAAATTTAAAAAAAACGTGTCCACTTTTTATAGGACAAGTTTATTATAGACATTTTGAAATTCCTGATCAAAACGCATTAATTTATGTTTGTGAATACATTATGAGTAAATGTCGAATCAGACTCATGTGAAATATAATTAGAGTATGCGAAAACAAATAAAATTTAGATCCTTCATTTTTGTTATGATATCATTTTTTAAACACGTATGAGTTCGTAACGTTTACTATTTTAGATCACGACACTTCTTACATTAAATATTAATATCAATGATTAAAATTGCAACTTAAAATTATATTATTATTAATTAATAAATTACTACGTTTTGGTGAAATATTTCAGACTTCTAATATTATTTCTATCAATTTTGCGCCCCTTTGCTAAACTGTTTGAATTAAATGTTCATAATTGCATTACAAGAAATCTTTACAATAAAATAGCCTAAAATCAACATGTTTTGAACAGGAAAGTCTATAATCATCAATGTAGAAAGACTTGGTATTGGCAACCTCTTGATTTCCTGATTTCAGTCCTACCATAACTCCAGAATGCAGTCTATCCAAGTTCGTAAGGCCTCATAAAATCTACTAATTATTCCCTTAATAGCCGTCCCCCAATGGAGACATTTTAGTCAGGTTCTATTCATTTACTCCAGTAACACTATTAAAAACCATCTTTAAGACTCTAAAATCTTTTTGTTAGGCGATGATATTAAAATGTATCTTCGTACCTCTTCTCTCTCTGACTACCTCTAGTTAGAAACTGATCTTGATTCTTTTTGTTAGTAGAATAAACGTGTTGATCTAACCTTCAACCTTAATAAAAGTAATTTTATAAATTTTAGTAGCATAAGTATGTGTCACTATCTACCCGTTCTCTCTTAATGGCTCTTCGTTCATATGACTATTCATATTCTTCAAAAACTTTAATGCATCATGATGTGGATCTGGCTACCGATACATTGTATAATGTACTGCATTTCTGCGTATTGAATTTCGTTCCCGAAGTTAGTTATAGTCAGTTTAAATTCCCACTGCGGTTTTCTTAAGACTTTAAAAAACAAACGAGCTCATGCCAAATATAAATGGTATTGTTATATCAGAGAAAACAAATTCAATAATCTCCGGGAACTTTAAATATTTGAATACAAAATTTTTTATAAATCGTTCTTTCTCAAATTGAGTGTAGTCTAAAAGTCAGTCCTTGGACTTCTTGAAACTTTGTCTTGAAAAATAAATCCTGTGATAGGAACCTTACTGATCATTTTGATGAAAATATGGGTCCGGCTCTAAATCAACTTCTAGACTCTTCCTTCCTATCCTTAGAATTTAAAAAATTTAACATAATATGTTATGAAAATAAATCGGCCCATAACTATTGTAGTATTTGTTATAGTTTTTAATTTTTGAATTAAAATACCTACAAATAAATTAATATAGCTTATATATCCACAGCTATAGGTGGTAAGTTCACAATATATTATTATTATACTTAACATATATTAAATATTTATATTATACTATGTTTATATTTTTTAATCTTCTTTTTCTTCTTTGGTTTCGGCCATTCAAGATCATACCTCTAGATAAATATACTGCCATCTATCTTTATCCTCTGCTACTTTCTGCCAATGACTCTCCAGCTCTACTGTTTCAACGTCTCTCTTAACGCAATCTTCCCATCTTAAACGTGGTTTTCCAAGAGGTCTCCTCCCTTCTGGGTTTTCTTCTGTTACTCTTTTTATTAGTGAATCGTGCTTCCTCCAGGCATGTCCTGCCCAAACCAGCATTTTATCTCTTTCAATATACCCGGTTGCTGAAAAAGGGATTGCAGCTCATCATTGTGTAATTTCCCCCATTTATTTGTGAGAACATCAAAGTATGCACCATAAATTTTCCTGAGTACTTTTCTCTTAAACACTGCCATCTTTCGCTCTTCAGTCTTTCTCAGAGGCCATGTTTCGGCTCCATACAGGAATATTGGCCTTAATAAAGTTAAGTACATCCTAAATTTTAAGTTCTTAAAGATTACTCTTGATCTAAACATTTTATTGAGTCCAAAGAAACATTTATTAGTTGGTTGTAATCTCATTGAAATTTTTATTTTTATATCGTTATCTTGAGTTATAATCGACCCTAAAAATTTGAATTGGTCCACTCTTTTAAATTTGTATTCTTCCACTTCAATGAATTCTTCTTGTACCTGATTCCCATTTCTCTGGCTGACCACAATGTACTCTATTTTTTCTTCATTAATCCTAAGTCTTACTTTAGTCATACTTTTATATTTTTTTATCTACTTTTAAGAATTAATTAAAGCTTTTGGACATAAAATCAACTTTGAAAGTATCGTTATCAAAAAATAGCTCTTCATAACTTTAAGTAATTAAGTTATACCTATTTATACTATATTACTTGATATAAGTAACAATATCATACTATTAAATCATCACTCTTATCACACAGATTTCATATATTATCTAGATCAAATTTTTAAAATTTTTTTTATTTTAACCTCAACTTATCACAAACAATTTTATTTTTCTTTACTTTCTGTAATACACTTTGAAGCTCCTTTTCACTTAACTTGGTCTAACTCGTCCTTTAGTGTTCCATTCCAGAATACCAACTGTGGTAGGAATAATCCCATACACCGATAGATGTACATGGGTAACGAGCACCTAAACTTCTCTTCAATGTTTTTTATTAATATAATAATACTGAAATTAGTTAATTACACATTTTTCATTTTTATCATTTGTTTATTTAATCCATTCTTTTTTTTGCTTACTTTAATGATCATATTAATTTATTATTCAAATTTATTTTTTGCTAATTGTACTTTCTATTGGCTTGGAGTCCGTTCATAAATAAATTAATAAATATCTTAAATTACAAAAATAATAATAATTTGCAGCTATTGTAAGGTTCCATAAATTTCTGAAATTATATGTATAATTTACAATTATTAATTATTGCTTTTAGAATGTACAGGTAACATTATCGATGTTTCATTAAATATATTTTATTTATACATTTATTATAAACATAATAATACTAATAAGTACGATGATATTGTCAAAATTATTTTTTGTTTATGATAATAATATTATAAATTTATTTTTGTCAATGTTTAATTACAAACAGCGGAAATTGTTAAATCATATAAAAGTAAGTATATTATTATATAGGTTCGGTTATGAGTTTTCATACTATTATTGTATCTTATCTAACTCAACAAAATAACTCTAACCAGGAATGGATTACTTTAGCCACAGTTAGTTTTAAATTATTATAATAATGAATTTCTAGTGTATACCATTATCATTGTTACTGTGTTATAATCATGCTATACATATATACACAAGCTTATATAAAATTATGAGTTTTTATTTTTAATTGCACTAAGGTAGTAATTAGTATACCAACAAAAATAATCAAAATTATATTAGCGCTTAAAGTTTTAAGGAATAAAAATATTCATATTTTAAACCACAGATTTTATTATTGTGGTTTTCATATTTATTAGAATATCTTATTAAGTTAAACTTAAAAATATATAATTTAAAATAAAAAAAAGTAATTTGGTTGAAGAAAGTGCTACTTATTAAAGTATAAACCAGCTTTATTAAATTATTTTTAAATACTTGAAAAATTCAGTTTAAAATTTACGAGATTAACGATTGATTGTTTTATTTATATTTACTGATTAAATAAATAAAAGAAAAAAATAAGCAACATATTTTTTAATTGAAATTTTTTATTGCATCGATTTCAATGTTTGAAGAAAATTAAATGAGGTTTTAGTCAAAAGAAACCACTTTTGTAGTCCTGTCTTTTAGTCAAAACTGATAGGTCCGATTAATCCTAAATGTTTTAGGATTTTAAACAAATTAATAACAACCAAATATTATATAGTATACCAACACAAATTAAACCAATTGATCTCCATTCAATGTATTACTATTAAAAATATTTTAATTATATATGTAAATGAGTGACAGTTATTTTATTTTTTGTAGATTCTATTATGCATTATTTCCAGACTTTTCGCCGTATTTTGATATTGCTCTTATTTAAATTAATCAATTTTAGGTTTTTTTTTAATATTTCATGTTTTTAACCCACTCACTACAAGCTTGAAAAGATCTTGCAATTTTTTCTGTAATTATAATAGAATATTGTAGAAATACATATCTAAATATTTGGACAAGTTTCTTTATGTATCATAATATTATCCCTAAATCATTATGTGTTTTATAATAACAACTGTGGTAACATTGTACTTAAAAAGTATTAATAACATTGAATATCTATGAAAAAATTAATGATTTGGATTATTAAAAAATTTAATTTTTGAGTTGGAGTATGCTGAATACACCATATAACTACTCCCTAAATTCGTTTAACTACATCACTGAATGGACAGTAAAATATTTAATTTACATATTTATATTATATTATTATAAACTAACATTGCAATTAAAATGTATAGAACTAAAATAGTAGTATACCAATTACGTAATATTATTATTGTATATTTATTAGGTCATAATCCATTCAAAAATATTATCAAATCATTAGATATACGTAAGGAATTTATTATATATTATATTTAACTTTAATTAATATATAACTATATTACACACATAACAATACAAAGTGCTGAAAAAAATATCTCTGGAATTGCATATTATGTGACACATATAGATTCAACTTATGGGCTTACTAAATGCATAATTACATGACAGTTTATTTTTCATACTGCAAAATGGTAATTGATAGAATTATATGGATAGGTACAAGCACTACAAGCAAACGTATATCATGAATATTTATATTATTTCACCATTTAAAGAAAATAAATATTTATAAACTTTAAAATAATTATCATATTTATATCCACAAAGTATAAAAAAAATGCATTTTTTATGTAGTATATAATATTTAATAATACAATATAACAAGAAGTTCATTGTAAATTTCAAAATAAATAAATGTTTTCATTTTCAACACAATTAATACAAGGGGTTTTTATATCTTGAAATAATTTAGTTTTTTCAACTGTACTATAATTCCTAATAAATTCCAATAATTCTCAAGAGCCCACAAACATCATCAACAATTTTTATATAGAAGATAATTATAAATCATATTTTTATATTTTGTTTTGAAGTTTCGTCGGGTAGAAAGAATCCGGAAGGTAAAATATAATATTACGCAAAGTACAAATATTTTTTTAGTATGACTACTTGGGAGAGAATAAAACAACTCAATTTTATTTTCTAACTATACTGATAGTTAATTATGTAATTATTTTGAATGTTATAGATTATTATAATATCTTAAAGGATATGCCAGGTAATTTGAATTTTATATAATTTTTTTTGTAGATTTTAAGGTTTAAAAAAGTAAAATCATAATTCAGCATTTAAAATTTTAAAGAAAAATAACTCAAAATTCATAATTTTAAAAACCTATGAATAATTTCTGAAAACTTCAAGTCTTTGGGGTAGTATATTTTTGAATTAAAAAATAAAATTGATTCCATCATAAACTAATAGAACGTGTGAATAATCATTTTTTTCCCATAATTGTTTTTTCGAATATAACGTTGTTAAAATAATTTAAAAGAGTGGACTGTAGTTTTATTGGAAAAATTAACCTGATAAGATGTAATCTATAATTGTACTATGGTAGCGTAATAGCTAAATGAAGTATATTCTCCGATATGATATTTCTATTCAAATTAGCAACTTTTTTTAAGTGAAAAATTTATGAGCATGATTTGGAAAAGAGATTAATTAGATTAATTATGTTTTGAAAATCCTTGGAATAAACATAAGTGATACAGAAAGTAGAGTAAGTGGGATTGAAATTGGAAGCGTGAACAACTACTTTATATTATAGGTACTTTCATTCCTATTCTTATACAATTCTTTCGCTTATATTTAAACTCATGGACGAAATCTTTCGAGTTATATTTACGTATTGGGTTAAGTAGATATGTTGGTTATTTTTTATTTTTTTTTGTAGTCGGACTTTTAGTAAAAATATAAATTTACTAAAATTAATCCATATATATATGAGGTCAACTTAGAGCATACATATTACATACGTATACATTTCGTAATTTCGTATAAATCAAAAAAAAATAATAATATCACTTTTGAGAGCAACAATATAATGCATTTCAAATATTCCTTAACATGTGATAAAATATTTGTAATAACTAGTAATTCCTATATGAATGATTAGTGAAAATTTACAAGTGTAACATAAAAATATTTTGTGTAATGATTTCTGCTGTTCTCGTTTTTTTCCTGTGGTTATTTTTAAAACTATTGACATTTTTTTATTTAATTTTATGAAATATGAACTACAAGTAATTTTCAACTAGAAATCATTCTCAGAGCTGATCAAAGCTTTTTTATACTTAAAACAGTTTAAACAGTTTAAACTGTTTAATTGACGTGCTGACAAAAAAAAATTAAAATACATTCTTTTTGAAAAACTTTGATGTTAAAAGAATAAAATTGTGAGGGAGATTTTAAAATTATACATTGTATAATACAACATATTATTAGAATATTGGCAAAAAAATTTTTATAATAATTTAATTGAACAAATATTTCCAAAACGTCTCAATCAATAAAATGATTATTTCTAGTATCTGGAATACTTAGGTGTTTGATATAATTAATACTTTTTATTTGTATTTTGTAGATCCAAATGCTGATAATGTAGAAGGTAAATCATACAAAGGAAAGACTAATATACATTTTTATTCATAAGTTTAATTATATAGTAGTATATTATTAGTGCAGACAATTTGTAATACTTTATAATAATTTTTTAGTTATGGCTGGATTGAGAAAAAAACAATCTATTATTTATAGTTTCTACCGGTTTGTCTAATACCATTATTTTTCATTTTTCGTAGAATACCTCAAAGAATATTTATTAAAATCAAGTAAGCAATTTCATTGTTACAATTTAAAGTTTTAAATATTGATATAATAATTCATAATTTTAATAAAACAGATATTTATAATTGTATGAATATTTTAATATTAGAATTATGTAAAGATCCTAAAAGTAAGATTATTGTTGATTACGTAAATTAAAGAAGCTTATTAGCTTATATCACCACATTTTAAATCGTACTTTTAAAATTATTTTAGAATACCATAAGGCCGTAAAAACATTAACAAGTAATTTAATTTTAATATAATTTTTTTGCGTGTTAAAAAATTAAAATTATAATTCCTTATTTATTCAAAGATCATAGGTATTAACAATTTTATGATAGGATAAATTTTAATATTTCATCAATAGGTATTCTTACAATTTTTTAGAGTATTATTAATTTTATTGGCTGTTGATTCAATTTTAATTTATAATTAACCTATATATATATATATATCAGGTATATATGGTTTTACTTTGGTTCACCCAATGTTAAATATTACAATATAAATAATGAATGAAATTATATTGATTGTAATAAAGGTTTTAATTTAATATTTTTGTTTAATTTTTTTTATCTTTTTCTTATATTGGGTGCAGTTTTTTTTAATCCAAAATGAATTATATGTAAAATAAATCTACATCATTCACGTAACTTGGTTGCACGAACTAAACATTTATTAATTCAATATCGAGCTTATGGTTCTATACTATATGAATGAAGTTTTTTACATAAGACATCAATTATAGAAAAATATCTATCAAACATATGAAACCCCATTAAAATCGGACAATTTTCACTCAATTTAATCAACTTTGTATATTTTAATTTTTAATCACATAATACGTTTTAATATTTGAATATACCTATTAACTATTTTTGTTACTAAACATTAAATATATACTATATAGGTTATATAGGTAAACCGAGTGTTCGCCGATTTAGGAAACACTGAATTTCAAGACCAGATAAATATATTACATTTTTTTTATACGCTAGTCCAAGCTAATAAATTTCAATTTTTTAACTCTTAATACGTGCATTTTTAATACACCTTGCATTTTTTTTTAAATGCAGTAATTTTGACTTATTAACTATGGCCCTAAAACTAAAACTGACTGAATAAGAGCCAATTCAATTTTAATGAATAATACATTTTTACGATTCATTAGTGCATAAAACCGTTTATAATTATTTATTATGGTTACTTTTTGAATATTTTTACCTATTTTTTGTTGTATGGTATAAAATACGTAAAATTAAATACAAACACACAGTATAATATATATATAAAAAAATTTTTAATTTTAATATTCATGTATTGTTTATGTTTGACCCGAATAAGAGGACGCCATACCCGCATGTGTTGTCTCGGTCTTACTAACATACATCATAACAAATTTTCGTTTAGCAGAATACATTTTGTGGTGTTAACTTTAATATGAGAGTAAATTTACTTATTATCAAATTTAAAAGTAAGAATATTATCTAAACAATGACATATAATTGTATTAATATAATTATTTTAAAGTGAGTTATGAACATTTTAAAGTTTCAATATTTTATATAGCTGTAACTCACATTAAAATAATAATATCATTAAAAGCATTATAGTCATTGTTTAAATATTATTCTCGCCTTTATATTTGATAATAGATAAATTTACTCTAATATTAAAGCTAACATCACAAAATTTATTCTGCTGAACGAAATTTTGTTACGAAGTACGTTAGTAAGACAGAGACAACACATATGGGTATGGCGTCCTCTTAAATGATTTTCCATTATGTTTTTAAAATTTTAATACTTCAACTTCAAAATAAATTTTAATGTGTTCTAAATGTATGATCAAAAAATGATTCACAAACAGCGTGATCTTGTCAAATTAACTAACATTTTTTAACACAAATTAGAATTAGAAACAGAATATCATCAGTGATATTATGGTGAAACGGAACTTGAGCAAAATCGTCAATAGATTATTCCAAAATTATTCATTAGGGATAAAGGTTTAAAAAAATATCGATTGACCTTGACAAACCATGTAAAAAATGTTTACTAATGGTATTCGTGTAGATACTATTGTCTTTTCGATATTATACAATACTATGATTACTTTTTTTTATAAAATGTCAATACATTATAACCACAAAATTATGTAGAAAAAATTTCATAAGCAATTAATGTATAAATTAAATTTATTATTATCTAAATTATAACCTCTATTATATAGTCAGCCCAAAATACATAAATGTGTACGATTCTCTGTTTTAGCTAGAGGAAGACAATACTGGTATTATCACTACAAGATTTTAAATAATGCCTTTTATTGTACGTATTTTTTTGAAAAATAGTTTATAAATTGCTTTAATTAAAATAATAAAACGGGAATGTATAGGTAACAAATTATCTAAAATTGTATTTTTTGTTTAATTACCTGATTTGTCCGATTGTGGACTTTAAATGTCAACAATAGAATGTTTTATTATTATTATTTTTTTTTATTTTTGATTTAAGTATTAACACCTTATGAATAATATTCTATTACATTTTCAAGCCTATATCCAAGAGCGGTCCTAAACGTTGATGGCCAGTATGGGCAAGTGCCCTGCAATATTTGATTTTGCCTCTCCAATGCCCCCTCCCCTATAATTTAATGTTAAAAATATGCAAGTAAAAAAGGAAATAATTGTTAATTAGTATTAATCAAGAAAACGGAAGTTTAACTCTAGTACATTTGTGATAATAATAAACTAGGTATATTTTTTGATTATTTATTTAGAAATATAACATATTATAACCAAAACATTTTTAGCAATACTTTCCTGAAAAAAAATGGTACCCTATAGGAAAAAACAACAAATACATTTTACTATTAATTCTAAATATTAGTTAATGTATAAATACTAAAAATAATAATTAAAATAAATTATAGATACAAATAGTACATAGGTATAATTGTATTAACAAATATCTTACATATTATTACTTATTTCAAGGTACTAACATCGATTGTCTAAACGGTAAGTGCAAAAATTAATATAAATGTGAAATTATTTCAACAAACCTGCTTCTAAATTTTTATATTTATTTAAAATTAAAAATAATTGTTTTTATGGCGGCAAATATTTTCATAACTTTTAACAAGAATTAACGTTTTTCACCTTATAATATTTTCGAAGTTACATAATATATCAACCAATTAATGTGATTCAGTTGTAGTATTCTCCATTCTGCGTGATTCATATTATTGTCATAATATGAATTATGTATAGTAGGGCATTCTAGTGCAATGGCTACACAGCTAGTCATCAGTCTGAATTTCCATATATTTCAAATAAAAACTATTTCATATTCCCCTATCGATGTTCCGACTACTGCTATATACACTGCCATTAACACCAGGCCCGATCCACTGGGAATTATGTCCATGTATGTGAAAATAGATAATACTGTTAGAGAATGAGGAAGTAGTCAGCTAGATATACTACTATTCCTAAATGATTAATATATTGATAAAAGTCTTTTAAATGGAAACAAATTAAAAATATTTACACATTATAATACATACTACATAGGGATATTAATAATTAAATTGTATATGTTAAGGTGAATGTTGACATTTACAATGTTGAGTTTTGATAAATGTTAGAAATTTTTAGGTAAAATTGGAGTATAGACGCTTAACGATTGGTGTGTGGTGTATCGTGTTACACGTAAAGATTGTGAATGTTTATAGATATATGATATTATTCACACAATAGCTGAAACGAAAATCATGTTTGAGTAGAAACGTATAATACGTATAATCGAACGGTGTTTAATAATCTATATTATAATATTTAATTGATGCATTTAACGTTACAGTATCTGTCTGTCTGCATGTACCCACTACCTATCTCTCTCTCACATGAAGCTTTTGCAATAATCGCGTAATTGGCGATACGTCCGTCATCGTATCTAATTTAGTAGTTATGGGAAATACATTTATATCGACTAGTGTCGGCGTATTTTATTTGCCTTGCTTATACGAACGGAAAGGCAGAATGTTGTAAATTATGATTGAATTTGTGCTACGTTCGAGTTACTAATTGTTCACGTCTATTATGGAGAACATACAAGAAGTTTTTTACGAAAAATTCAACGCTATATTAGGCACAAAAAGAGATAATAACAACTTTTATTTGAGTACTGAAATATATGACAAATGTGTTGAAGACGTTCTCGAGTTTAAGGGGATAGAAAGTAAGCAACTAGTTCCGTGTGCATGTTATAGAAAATATATGATGTCGTTAAAATAATGTCTTTCGACCAACTTATTGTTCCATTGAACCTAGCAAAACAAAAATAATTTACTTCGTGAAAAATGAAGATTTTATTCGATATTATCCATGATGCCCATATCAAAACAGTCCACGGAGGACGAACCCGTGTAATTAGTGAATTACAAACAAAATATAAAAATCAGTTACATTATTTTTGAGCTTGTGTGTTTAATGTCAAAGGAAACAAAAAGTCCCGAGGAAAGCAATCGTCGTACAGCCCATTATAAGTCGTGAATTTAACTCTCGATGTCAAGTTGATTTAGTTGATATGCAAATGTGTAAAGACGGTGAGTACAAATTTATTCTCAATTATCAAGACCATCTCATTAAATTTATACAACTTAGACCACTGAAGAGCAAGACAGTAAAGGAAGTAGCTCTCACGTTGCTGCCAATTTTCGTTACTTTTGGTGCACCAAATATTCTGCATTCCAATAATGGGAGAGAGTTTTCCAATAAAATTATTATGGATTTGTGCTAAAGGCGGGGGGTTTAAAAATTAATTATTAACCCTTTGAGTGCCGAAATTTTTTGTAAAAATTATTTTATCACTAGGTATTCATCTTTTTTGACAAAATGTCAACATTCACCAAAAACACATAGTGCATGTCTACATCTTAGAAGAAATTGACATTCACCAGAAATTTCAGTGAATATCAACATATACAATAATAGTATAAGGTACATAATAATAAACATAATGGTTAGAGGTTACAACTACTTACAAGTATTACGTTAATTTTTTTAATTTAAATAAAAATCCAAATTTATTATTTATTGTTAAAACTCAAATTAAAAATGTTTTTGAAATTTTAATTTCATATTTTTATAAAAACTTCTTTATTGTCATTTTTACCAAAATTGAATGTTTGCAGGTTTTAGAAAATATTTGATTACATCATCGTGGTGCCAATGGAGATTAGATAAATTAGAATTAAAAATTGCAAACCCGTAAAAGATTCATATTACACCTAATATATCTAAATAAAAATATATATAATAATCTTAATAAAAAAAACTAGTGAACTCATTTGTGTTTATAATAAGTATGTTCCCAGGGTATATCGTTAAATTTAACCTATTTATTTATTATAATAATTATTATACGATATTTTAAATACCAAATAAACATAATGTTTATGCCAGAAGGCTTTATACATTTTTAAAAATGTAATGGTGTTATAACATTATTTGTTTTTTTACTAACTTACAAAGTTACAAATAATCGAAATATATTGTTAAAATTTTTTAAAAATTCCCATATTGACCTCATTGAAAAATGGAGATAGTAAATGTTGTAGTAATATAATGGTTAGATCAACATTATGAATGATGGGTATTTGGACCCTATAGTAACAGATTTGCCGACCTACTCCGCAGGTTCATAGATTGATTAAAGTGCATTTTGATGATAACCGTTTAACTTAAAACAATAAATTTACTGAGTTTTCAAAATATTTTTTTTAATAACATTTAGATTAAAAATAAAATTAGTTTATTCTCTGGATTGTTATTAACAATTTAATCAAACACATATAGTATAAATCAGGCGTGCCCGTCCTTTTTCATATTGCGGGCCACATATGAAATTTATATTTATCTGCGGGCCATATATACTTCATGGTTTCAGTTTGTTCATTTAGATAAAATATACAATAAGTAACATATTATTTTTATTCAATTATCACATTCGTGGCTCTAATCGTGTGTGTTGAAGGTACTGAATATTTCTACTTTAGCGATTAGCCGTTTAGTTTGTTTTCTTCATTAGAAACTACAGGTTCACATTTCTTGTTTGCGAAAATAATATTTTAAATTTTAACAATTAAAATTTAAAAAAATAAAAAGCGCAAAATTGAAATTGATAATGAATGCCGTGTTTTCAATGATAATTATTAAATTGTAAGATATTTTTTAATTTTTAAAAGCTTATTAAAATGCAATTTTTATTTTTATTTTTTGCACACCAAACAAGCAACACGTATGTTTTGCTTCCGCAATTCGCAAAATAGTGTTGTCTAAGTTATTATAATTATTTTGCCAGTGTTTACAATGCGAGACCGATGGTAAGTTTTTATGAACAAAAATAGGTATTTTAAGTGGGTCACGCTCAAACTGACCAAAGTATGAATTGACTCGTACAAAGTATGAAAATATACACGTTAGTACAAATCCACCGCAAAATATAACAGTTGATGTTAATATTTGAACAAAAATACAAAATTATAATTTGACTTTCAATGATATAGTAACAGTCAACAGAATTGCGTTTAAATAATGATAAATTACAATTTAAGGTTTTTAAAACGACCGGTGGGGACTCTAAAAAAAATGTGAGGCCTCCTAAAAAAATAATCAAAATGACGAAAGAAGTAACAAAAACTTCTGTACAAATCCAGAAATCACTTTCAATAACAGTATATGTTGTAAATAATTTTTAAAAAAATAATGATTAATTAAAAAATCCTAGAAGCCAAGAAACACGAGCAATATATGACAACCTTCGCTAATGATGAAATTAAAATACGGACAGGCGACGAACACCAGTTTTTTTAATATTGAAACTTAATAATTTGACGTTATTTTATTAGATATAAATTAGTATAGTAGTATTGTTATGAACTTTCAAGTTAATACGGCTTAAGCAAAATATCAAACTTTTAATGATCAATTTATCTTAAATTATTTAAAAATGTTTCACTTATTTAATTTAAGTTTCCTGGAACGTGAAATTTGTTTTGACATGGTAGAAGATAACACCTCCTATACATATACGAGCGAACCATATTTATTGTTTAGTGTGCAAGTTAATTTTACGATATGTTATTACTTAAAGTGCTTTAAACTACGGTCACTAACTTAACTTTAATTTAATTTTTACTTTAAGATTAACATGCAACATTTTTTAATACATGATACTATTTTTTTTTTGTATTTTACATATTTTTAGCCATATCATTAATTTTACGATTATATTGTATATCAAAAGGAACAGCAAAAACAGATTGAATTATTTAGGCAGTACAAATGTACAATAAACAAGATAAAGTTTATAGCTTAGGAAAAAGAATAAATATACCAATATTAAACCATACTCGATGTTTGGACCAACGTAATAATAAAGTAGAATACCCAGATACCCTTAGTTATGAAAATAATAGTTCGCCTTTAATAATGATGTGTTAAAACCGTGTTCGACTACTCGATGAGCCTGGTATGGCGGTGTATAAAAAACTAAAAGGGTGAGTCAAAGGCAAGTTGTGTCGCAATAATTCTAATAATCTAGAACTAATGTGATAACAATAAAGAACACAACTGAGCTAGGTGCAGAGAGTACTGCCTAGTGTTAACCAAAGACCTAGTAGTTCTATGCGAAAAATCAATGCTAAGGAATTACGTATATAACAAAGGGAAATCGATGTAATAGCGGAATCTAAAAATAGGTTTACTTAGGAAAACTAATAACCACCTACGAAGAGTCCACTAAAGAAATCAAAAAAAAAAAAACGGACGAGAAAGAAGAAGCGAGGTAGCAAAAATAAGCGTTTGCATTGCAATCATAAAAGCCGTATAACTATAAGCCGACTGAGGACAGAAAAATAGAGGCCTCTATTATATATCGGCGCATCCCAAACGGCTCCCGTATATTGTTTGCTTATTCCAAAACGACTCCCGTCGAAAAATAATTTACAAACAGCTAAATTCCCAAACTGTTTCGGTAATACCGGTATACCAATTTGAGCTCATCTAAGTCTGTGGTATAAGTAAACGAATTTATTTTCGATTTTTTATTGCAAAAACAACAATTATTAATTTCGTTATCTATTTAGTATAATATTTAATAAATTAGGGATGTTGATTGTTATTATTTTTTTATTTTTTACTGTAACATGTAAGACGTATCACTACCGAGCACTGTATACCACCGGTATATCGTATTTTTAAATTTAAAATATATAAAACTGAATACCGAATATATAAGATATATTGATAATATCGAAAATACCGAAAAATTGAACATAATTTCTATACCGAAATTATATATTATACGTACTCGTGTACTCGCTAAAAATATTCATATGAAGTATATAAAACAATTGTGCCAAAAAAAAATTACCTTTTATATATACATATATGTTTTAAATTTTTTTAACTTTTAAATTTAATTCACAATAATACGATTGTATATGCTTTTTTTATATAATTTTTGTAATTTACTTAGTGTTCACCGACACATTTTTAACCATACTTCTTTTGATACAGTTTGTATGAAGTGAAGAGGAATTTGTGTTATTTTTATAACCGGAGCCGTTTGGAAATTTACTTTTTTGTGAAACGGGAGCCGAATGTGCTACGTCCACTAGTATTTACCGTCACCTCTACTTTATTACTTCTACTCAACCACCACCGCTAACCACCGAATACATTTAAAATAAAACCCATCATATAAACTGAAATTTGTATAAAGAATTATTGCAAAATCCTTCATAAGGTTGAAATACGTAACTTGAAGTGGGAGTTATTTTCGCGCATATGTGAAATTATTTTTTCATATTGCTTATATTAATCTAGAACTAATAATTACTTAGTAGGTAGTAGGTACCTATATCGTTTTTGTAGAGTATAATATTGCATAAATGCTTGAAGTGTTTACCTAGTTGTTAATACAAAAATACAAAAATACTACAACGTACCTATTCAAAAAATAATCATATTATATTTTTGCTAAGCAACATTTATTCTTGTTTTTTAGTTTTCTGAACAATAACTATGATTTCTTCTAAAATATTAATTAGCTTAACTGTACTATTTATAATAAGCTGTGATGGTACAAACGAAAAAGGTAACAAATAACAATTACTTTGTACTTAAATTAAAACATTAAATTGATTTTAAGTATGATATATAAACATTAAACATAACATATATATTATAGGAATTATTCAAGTGATAATTTATATATCTGTAAATGATATATTAAATTTTTCTTAGTCAACTACAATTTAGGTTTGCTAACAAATTGATTAAGAACAAATAGTTAAATAAAATTATTAAATATTAATAATATGTCAATTTAAATTTCAATCGATATTTTGATACAATTATAAAAGAGAATACAATTTTGAAACAAAATAATCATTAATTAATTCTTATAGAATATCTAATATATTTATATGTCAAAATATTTATTTAATAAAATACCCAACTTAAATGTAACACTGTCGTAAAATTTGAGTACTTTATGTAATAATGGAACTGAATTGTAATTATATTAAATTATTAGTAGGTAGGTAGGTATGATTATTTAAGTTTTGTTATTTAATGTCATAAATTAATGTATAAACTGTAAATCTATTCAAAATTCAATGTCATCAAATTTAATATGATAAAATAACTCGCTTATGTGTTCCTCTTCTAAGATTTTAAGTCGATAATTTGGCCTTGCATTATATTGGTTATACAATATGTCGAAACCCGTATGGCTCGTTTAACCCGTATAATGGTATATTACAGCTTAGAATTTAATTGTAAGTAAATGGTTTTGGTTTCTATATTTGCACACCACGAATATCAACGACGATCACTAGGATTTGCCGTTGCTGTGAAACAAATATTTCCTGATAGTTATTAGAATTTGTAGTTATTGGAAGAATATTATTAGCCATAACATAATCATTGATTAATACGTTTATTTAAAAAATGTATGTTATCTCCTTAATTGTATTCATTTCTATTCAATAGAATTATATTTAATGAATTAAATATTAATTTTTTTTTTTAGATTGCAATAGTAAGAGATTTTATTTAAATATTATATAAATTTTAAATTTATTTTTGAAATATAACCATTATGTAGTGGCATTTGGCTATTTCTTTGGAAATATTGATTATATTCATTTACCTATATTACACTTTTTGATGTTTAATAATGTTTAATATTTCCAGTGGAGCGATCAAATATTATTGATTTTACAATAATGTGTGTTTGTTTCTAACATATTGTATCTAATAATAATATAATAATAATAATTGTATCTACAAGTATAAGGTACCTTTTGTTTTACACGTATAATCAAAATCTGGAGTTGCAATCGACTTCCACATTCCACTTTCTAGATCCCCACCATTTACTGTGATTTTCATGTAAAATTTAATAAAGCAGTTTTATTTTATATAAAAAAAAAAAATCCGAGTCTATGTATATTAGGGTGTCCTAGAAAATTCAATGTAATTTTTTTCATATGCATACCCTCTTAATTTTTTTGTATTGTATCAAAACACTCGTTAATGAAATTTCATGAACTTTGGATCACGATAAGCCGTACCGACTCGAGTAAGTAACCTGTCGTTGCCTGTCAATACATGCATTATAAACGTGTGCGCTTTTGAACGCAGTTATGTGTGTATAATTACGGGTTGTTAATGTTAGTAAACATATTACTTTTGGTGAATCAACATGTCAGCTAAATTATGCAGTACTAATAACGGTATATTTTTAGTAGGAGACGTACAACACCAAATAAACGGGTCAAAACTTCCCTCTAATGGACAAGTACTTGCAGTATTGTTTTATAATATCAGGGTAGTAAAATTAACTATTAATGAAAGCGCGAATCTCGCTGTTCGTGAGTGTGTTATATTTTGGGAAAAGGCGCGAATCCCAATCAAATCGTTACCTAATTGTGTAGAAAAACTTGTTGACTTACATCATGTTTGGCGAGGCTTACAAAAAAATGCAAAGAAAACACAAGACGTATTCAAACAGCGTCAACAAGCATTTACAGACAATTTAGATAATTTGTTTGATATTTCACACGCTGATGCCTTACAATTAATTAAAATAGTGGAAGATAAAATATTTTTAAAGCATCAGGGAGAGCCAGGTCGAGTTTGTTATTTGGGTGGAGTGGATAAGAAACTGTCAGCGAAGAAAAAAGGGTGCAACTAAGAGCAACTAAAGAAGAAAATCGGCGAATGAAATATCTTTCTGCTTCAAATTCTCTAATGTCGAATGAACCTGTAGAAGACGATTTATTTTCCATTTCTGATGAAAATATAGATTCACAAGATAATCAGCAAACTACTATCGAGAACACAGAACCTGAAACTGGAGCAATTCTAAGAATATCAAAAAATAATTTTATTACTTCAAAATTAGTAGCTGCGTTAGACAGGTGTCAGTTGAGTATACGAGACTCTGTGTTTGTTCTTCAAGCTACTATTAAGGCACTTGGATATAATACAGATGTATATCCGATAAGTAAATCTGCCATCCAACGAATCCGTACGGCGAAACGAAAATAACGAGCGGAAGCTATAAAGATAGATTTTAAAAACGAATTACCAGACGTTGTCACTGTTCATTGGGACGGAAAATTATTGCCTGCACTAAATGCTAGAAATTGCAAAGAAGAACGTCTTCCTATTTGAAAATAAAGAACAATTTATTGCTGTCCCGAAATTGGACGGTTCTACAGGAAGAGAACAGGCACAGGCTGTTTGGAATGCAATCATAGACTGGGATCTCGAAGAAAAAGTACAGATTCTTTGTTGTGATACGACAGCTTCAAATACAGGTCGTCTCAATGGCGTTTGTATTCTCCTAGAGCAAAAACTAGACAGGGAATTGCTGATTTTTGCTTGTCGCCATCACGTATATGAGCTGGTCCTAAAATCCGTTTTTGAAATAAAAATTAGTCAAGTGACCACAAGTCCTGATATTCCGCAATTCAAGAAGTCTAGAGAATATTGGAAAAACGTCGATCCCAATATGATACAAGGATATAGGGAAAAAGTGGAAATGTATTTTACAATTTCTGAAATAGAAGCACTGCTTACATTTTATCATGGTGAATTGACAAAAAAAAATTGTTAGAGATGACTATCGAGAGTTGATAGAACTTTCAGTTATATTTTTAAACGGAGATCCAGATCGAAAATTAAAAATCAGGCCTCCGGATGCCACGCACCAAGCTCGATGGATGCGAGAGCAATTTATTCCCTAAAAATATGTTTGCTAAGTTCTCAGTCAAAATTAACCAGTAAGGACAAGGCATCTCTTCTAGATGTCTGCATATTTATTGTAACTTGCTATGTCAAGCCTTGACTTCAATGTATTATACCAATAAAATCACCGAATCAAGATATGTGTTTTTTAAAGTCTTTAAAAACATACGAGAATTTTGAAAAAAAACATTTCAAAAGCGGCTCTACACAAATTTAGCCAACATTTATGGTATTTGACTGAAGAAGCAGCTATCCTGGCACTATTTGACGATGAGGTTGACGAAGCAACAAAAATAAAGAATGTGGAAAATTTAACAAATGAAAATATATCGACCACTGGGAAATGATACATCCCATCGAAGGACGAACTTTGCGGTTCATTATACGGTTAGTATGACATATAAATATAAATATAATAATATATTAGTTGTTTTTATCATAGATATTTTCAGTTATATCTAACTAAATATTTTTTATCTTTTCAGAAAAAAATATTTACGACTTTATATCGGCCAAGAGCAAGAATTTGTTCACTCGTCTCAAAATTGATGATAGTTTTCTCCTCGAGGCTCCTTCATCATGGCAAACAAATACTTCGTTTCTCAACGCCAAAAATGCTGTGTCAACCCTATCAATTGTTAACGATACTGCCGAAAGGGGTGTTAAGCTGATGCAAGACTTTCACGGTTTAATTACAGTTGAAGAAGAACAAAAACAATTTTTATTACGTTGTGTACAAGAGCACAGAAGAATTTTTCCCGACTGTAATAAAAAAACGTTGAAAAGAAAATATGTTCAATAATTAATTTTAAAAATCTAAAGTTATAATAAACGTAAAATGTCAACCAATTGGTATTTTATTTCTTAAAACGTATTCTAATTTTAAGTTATTCCATAGTGCTGTAGCCTAAATTATATTTGAAAGTTTGACATTAAGTCGGCACGGGTTCTAGTGATCGGAAGTCGATAATATTTCATAAATGAGTTATTAGGACCAAATGAAAAAAAATAAGTGGGTATGTGTAACCTAATTTATCAAAAAAAAAATATCCCCCTTATGTCATGGGTCGCCCAATATATATATGACTATTCAGTTTCGATAGGCAAAGGTCATTATACGCGAATGTGGTACGAGTAATCAGCAGCAGTGTAGTTTCTTATTCCTTTGATTTTTAAACACCGATGTCCATCCTCATTGGTGATTTTGTTATCTATGGGGATATCCAACATAACGATGATAGCTTAATAGATGATTTTCCGCTAGTATCAGTGTACCAATTTGTGCCTTTTTACTGCCTCCACGTTGGTTACTGTGACTATTGCTAAGTTTTTTCCTGCTCTTTGTTGGTTAGTTTTTACTTAGAGAACTCTTTTTTTTCTAGTTTTAGTCGTCGTTTGGATTGTTTATCTATATACATAATTAAACCTTACACATTTCTATTATAATTCAGGCGCGATGAACGATGAGCAATACCGTCTGCGTACCATAGAATTTATTTTTTTAGTCTAATTATGTTAGCTTCGACTTCCTCTCAATTGTTGTTTCGTAATAGTTCTCGGCGATAAATCATCAGTAAATGTCCATTCATCAATGTCTCTAATTTCAGGTAAGGCTTTTTGTATGATCACTCTGGCGTCCACTTCTGTTGCCTAAGTGATATTTTCTATAGCTGCTTCAATTGTTTTTTTTGTCCCTGCAAATTTCAGCTACTTATCCTCCGTTTCTCATTCTTCGAATTTTTGTTATGTTGTTTCGATAGTCTTGATATGTATATATATATATGTCTATATATCTTATGGCTGAACTATTCTACAAATTTATAAAACACAGAGAGCGTTACCATGACGCTATAAATCCGGCTCTATTCACCATACAATCTGGTCTCCCATTTCTACACCACCGTTTCAAGTTACACTAGAACGGCGGCGGCAGTAGTGTTTTCAATGTGTGCACTAATGCCATTTGATTAATTAATCGGCTTTCTTGACAGGCAACGTTAAGTTGGTAGAGAAATCGTGGCTCCAAATTCTCATCGATAAACCGTCTTTGAGTTATTTTTTATTTTTATACTTGAAATAAAAAACCTAGTATCTACTAAATCATATAGATAAAACCAATATTGGTAAATTAGTCATTAGCCATATTGCAAATACACTTGTGCGTGCAATGCATTTGTATGCAGTGGAGATATTTGTTTTTTTTTTCGATTGGTAATCAATTTTTTTGTCTATTTTTAATATAATTCGTTTGATTAGTTGCCATGATAGGATTAGGACCAGTATCTATTACTAGTGTATTTGGCCTTCTCAACCTTGTACTGAATACCTCAATTTTTAACACGGATATTAGTTTCAGTTCTGTTTTTTCTCTTTCACTATTCTCACATCAGTTATTTGTGCTTTCGTGATTTCTTCTCCTTGATTTCGCTTGTTGGGATCTTCACCATCTTTCTTTATAGTAAAACCAGTCTGTGCTGCCCACGTATCTAGTTCCTTCTTGTTTCCGTGGCAAGACGCTTTATTCACTTCCATGCGCAATGTAAGATCGATCTCCTTTTGTGATTAGCCCTTAAAAATATTTCTGGTTAAATTGCTGAAATCGTATTTGCTATTTAAGTAATAATTTATTTTTATAATTTAATTGATGTTTTCACATTTGTGTCTCATTTACTTATTTTAAGAGTTTTTCTGAGTATTATATTTGTTACTACTACTGTTGATCCTGTATACTCATTTGGAGTTCTAGGCTTCCGTGCATACTAAAGGTCTTGGGTATCTTTAGAAAGTTCCCAAGGAGCTTTTGTTCAATTTTAGTTTGGCATAAAGTTGCTATATGTACTGCACTTCCTAATGCCTCGAATTGTCCTCGCGTCTCTTCCAATATATTATTTTATGTCGTATCTGCTTGAATCCTACTGCCGGAAATATTGATAGTGATTTTGGGTTTCACTCTGTCTGCGCCTAGAGGATTTTGTTAGTAGCACTAGGGGTATGGTCAAATTCCAGTTATTTTAGTCAAACTGCACTTTGGTTTTAAAAAGGTAATGGTCGAAATAGACTCGTAAAAAGCAGAAGGTGATTGAACTGCACTTGGACTCAAAAAAAGTATTTAAATAAAATTATCATGCATTTGAAGAGGTATATTATTTTCCGATGTAAATTAAGTGGTTCTTCATGGTTATGTATTAACACACCGAAAAATAACTGTAGAACTTTCATCTTGATATAGTTTTTGAAAGACAAATAAGATGGGTACAACGACATTTAACACCATCCTTTTCATTTTTTTTTTTTTCGGTAAAATGTATACTTTGATACACAAATTGATGTAAGACACCTCATTCACATTTAATCATTTTTAAGTTTTTCATATTTATACATTGACGTAAAAGTGTGTACTAATTGTAATTTACATAGGTCTAAATAGTACACGGTAATATTTTTAACGTGTTTTTACTATACACATTCAACTCGTAACAAGTTCTCACTTTTTTTCCATTTTAACTCTCTTTTAAACGATTGCAGTTCATACACTACCTGATTTTTCCCCGAAAGCAGTTCGACCATTACCTTTTTTCAATCTAAGTGTAATTTAACCAATTCTTTGTAGGTAATAAGTGCAATTTGACTATCCCGATCACTAGTGTTTGATAGAGTTACGATGGCCTGGCTGGCCAGCCTAACATGCTCATTGCTCACGGTCAATCCACGACAAACTCGTTGAGGCCAAATTAGACCTAATTATTACCCTGGATTCACCAGTCACTACCTATCGCTGGGTTTTTTAGACAGCCGTTAGTTAGTCCTAAATCTGAATAATAAAGTGGCAAGGAAGTTTGTGTTTGGCAAGGTTGAGCATTAACAAATCAAAAGTTAAAATTATAAACAATTTATATAAACATAATTATGTGTCTGAAATTTTTTATTTTGAAAATTAGAAAATTTTAACTTTAAATTAAGTTACTTTTCTTTGCCCAGCCTTGGTATTTGGTATAATATTTTTTCGTGTGGTAACTTATGTACAATTGTAATTTTTTTCGTGTGGGAACTTACATTCGCCCTTCCTACCCATGGGCCTATCTACCGCATTAAAAGCAGAAATCACTCTTAATCAAAAAATAAAATAAAAATAGTTTTCCCCTGTGGGCTCTAAATAATAAAAAAAAAATATTAAATAAGAAAGCAAATTCGTCGATTAATACCTAACATCGAAAAGATTTTTTTGCAACGTTTAGCGTGTTTCATTATTTTTTTGCAGTTTGAAAATTAATTTGAAATTTGAATTATTATAAAGTTCGGATTGATTTTACAATTTCGAACATTTTGTTCGAATTTGGTTTGATTTGTTTTTTTAAAGATGTTCTATTTTGAATTGTTCAATTTACCTTTACTATTTATCAACCTATCAACCTACTTATCAACCTCTAATATTTAGTTTTACAAGAGTTAAAATTAACTTTTATCTTACACAGATTAAATTAGACTATAAGTTTCATAAATCGTTTCTATAATTTTAATTTTTAATATTATATTATATTGATGTAATTAAATGTAAAATAGCACAATTAAAGAGTATTGGATTTACTGGTAAGTAGAAGTTCATAAAAATTTAGTTTTTTTTATTCTAATTAGATAAAAATCTATGTTTGATAAATTATTCTTTATTGAATAAATAAAAAAAATGATTCTATATTAAATAAAAAAAAATCTTACTAGAATAAAAAATGACCATGAATTGAAAATCTTATTTGGTTAAAAAAATTCAAGTTGAGGACAAAAATCTATAAAAATCTAATTTAAATAAAAAATTTCAAAATAATAAAAAGTCAATAGCAATTTTTCTAAAAAGGTTTGAAAATAATTCCTACGGCTAAAGTTAAAGTTTGAAAATTCTGAAAATGAGTTTGCAAATTATTGCAAACTATTTGCAAAATATTGGCATAGGTACGGGATTTGGCTTGTTTCATAGTGTAACAAATTAAACGTATCGTTTATCATTTCTGCAGATAAATTAATTTTTCTAAATTACTTCGTTTCAATGCAATTTAGTAAGTAATTTCAAGTTATAATATTACATAAATAAAAGTTGCCATCTATTAAATTGGGTTTTTTAATGTAATTATAAGTACAGAATGTATCACAAAGTTCTAACAAATAGAATAACTTATTCTAATCAATACATTTGTATTTTATTATTTTTTTTTTTTTGATAAAATTAATAAACGTTTATATAATACGTATAATATACATTTTTTTTTTATTTTTTGTGTGCCTAATATTAGTTTTATTAGAAAAAAATAAATTTGAAATAATGAATAAAACACAAGTTATTTAATTTGACAGTACTTTGTGATACACTCTGTATATTTTAATGTATTTTTAAAAATAATAGTTATTGTTGATCTCAGTTAAAATATTTTGTATAATAATTTTCAATCATTTCATACGTCATCTTAAAATAATTTTATATGATTTGAGTAACATACATCGCCTCATTATCAATAGTAATATTTGTGTATTCCATTTTTTTTATTTTAAGTCATAATATGGTATCTTTCGATTACCGTGTATGAATAATTACTCTATTTTAAATTGTGTTCTTTGTAATTACAATAATCGTGCTGGATTCTTTATATAATTCCTTTAGTTTTTTATTGTTCGTCCTTCTTTCATAGGTACATAAGTAGGTCCATGTTTCAAATCTTTTGATTTTGAGTTTGACCCTATAGTGTTTAAAATGCCACGGGCCTAATCAGAACTAATGAGTGACTACTAAAATTGTTATTATAACAAATTTAACGATTGAAGCATAATTGACAGAGTCACAAGCAGAATATAAAAACAATAAACGAGACTAGATACGAATAATGGTTTGTTATATGTCATAATTTAGTAATAAACATATAGGCTGTCTCCTAAAGATTGGCTATGAGCTATATGTAGTAATTTATTTTTACGTGTCGTATGTTATCGTGCGTGTGACAAACATTGCAGTACGTGATAATTAATCATATATGTATTGCATAACGATATGCTACATGAAATATGTAATTATAGTGAACATATTTAAATAAAATATTTATTTGAATTTGTATATACAATTTGTTTCTACTAACGGATTAAGATCTTAGCGCT
The DNA here is from genome assembly GCF_003676215.2 of Rhopalosiphum maidis. Lineage (NCBI taxonomy): Eukaryota > Metazoa > Arthropoda > Insecta > Hemiptera > Aphididae > Rhopalosiphum > Rhopalosiphum maidis. The sequence continues at coordinate 37,589,777 of NC_040879.1, read as the reverse complement.
TGATTACAATCTTACGATTGCTAACAGTCTCTCCGTGCGCACTTATTTGTACACATGATCACCTAGATATTACTATATTAGAATAAAAAAAATTATTCTTATCACAATCTTATGATTCGTATGTAACTTTTGCAGACGTTACAAATCTTAATATATACTATATAAATATTCAGATGTTTTAACCCTTACACGGGGTGTACCATTTCGGGCATAGGCGCCGTCAGGAATTTTATCAATAGGGGGGGGGGGTGCATAGTGCAAGTAGGTGTACGCTGATTTCTAAATAATGCTTATATACGTAATAATAATAATAATAATAGTTAAATACGTAAAATTTTTTTTTTCAAATTGTAAGACGATACAAAGTTATTTTAGTTTTTTTTTTCCAACGGTTACAATGTAACGCAGGCTAGTGGCTACGATTAGAAAACCCGATAATGACAATGGTAGCAGTTGCGGGGCCATGAACTCGGTGGACTATGATTGCGCGCGTTTTGCCTTTTTGGATATAAGATTGCGCGCAGTGCTGGGATAACTATGAGCATGATTGACAAAGGCGTACGATTGCACATAGAATTGGGTGTGATGTTGCCAGATTTTGTATTACAAACTTCAAATTATAATTATGATATAATATATTGTGTTATGGAGTATTACAAAATATAGCAATACAAAATGTGCCGCAACATAATAAAACAATTTTTTCCTCGGTACTCGAAATTATTTCGGGGGAAGGGGGGAGGTGAACCCCAAAAAAACCCTTCTGTATATGTGAATGCTCCAAATGATGTACAATCCATTGTTTCACTGTCACAATGATTTTCAATTGAAACATTAAGAATTACTTATAAAACAAATTTTTAGCTCACATAGGTATAAATGGAAGACATGGAAAATAAAAATAAAAATATGTAATTTTTATAACTTCTCATACTTCTCATCCTTAGTCAGAAGCATATCTACATTTATAATAACTATGTTTTGTATAATATACAACTTTTTTGTACATTTTTTGGCGTATGCGGATGATTGTCATGGAAATTTTACTATACCAGATCGTATACAGGATTTCCGAAGTTATCTACATTTAAAGTTTTCTACTAATATCGATTATGTTGATGGTAAGTTTTTATACTTGTGTGAAATAAATTTTCTGATTTACAATAATATGTATGTTAAAAATAAAATTTTTTGGTCTTTTCACATTGGGCTATTATGCTGATGTGTTTAGATGTTTAAATATATGGTCGTAAACATTGTGTATATATGCCTTTATTTCTATTATTGTACGAGTTTATGACTGAACAGTTTGTGTATTAAAGATACGAGTATATATATAAAAAAATAGTTAATTAGTTAAAGTTTATACTCGCAATGTCGTAGAAAAGGGCGACGAGTTAATAATTAATAAACATAAGGAAATGATGAAAATGAATGTGAAATGAGGGAATTATGAGAATGAATTTAGAAAAAAAGTAATACGTGTTGACAGTAATGTTCACTGTTCACTGTTCACTTTATAGTTAAAAACGAGCTAGATGTAATAATTTAACTACTAGGTACCTACCAGCAGTACCAGCCTACAGTACTTCGCGTGCTTAAATGACTGTCCATAATAACTTAAACGTATTTTATAAATGTTTCATTCTATTGACTATTACTATCAAGTAATTTTATCGTGTAGATGTATTTTTAGGCCTGGATAATCGTATCATCATAATGTCTATCATTTACATCTAAAACTTCGTGAATTATTGGTTATTGCAAGTCCATGGGTTCTGTTTAAATACTTAATATTACTATAGTTACTGCCTTATAATACTTATATTTGTTCATAAATAATACAACTTATGAGATGTGATTTCTATACATTGTGAATACACTAAATATTTAGAAGAATAAATTGATAAATTGATGTGAAAATTCAATGAACGTAATGAAATGTACTTTAAAGGACAAGATTATGGTTGCAATGGTAATTGTGTGACGTTTGAAGTCATCTCAACATTTCGAAAGAATAATAACACTTCTTACGATAGTGTTGTACAAATGACAAGTATAGATTTTAATAAACTATCTTAGCCTCTGAATTAATTATTATGCATTCTAATCAAATAAATTATATAAATTCTTCTTTGTTTCTATTATTATGCATAATATTATCGTAACATTTGATATTCCAGACAATAGGAATATGTAATTGCATCTATCTATTGCATCTATACTGGGTATACTATTTATTTATTTTAATTAACTTTCGTTAACTTCTTACGTAGCTAAGAATAATATTTAACGTATAATGAATATTTCGGAATACTCAGAACAGCAATCAAAGTTTTACTCATTTAAAATAACACGTTATCGGTTAATCCATTTATGTTCAACAATCAACGAAGGAGGTTGTCAAACATTTTTAAAATTATATAGATAGTCGGTTCAAAATAGTATACGATTTCATATTTATTTATCAAACCAGTTCATTTCATTCCGATCACACCAATGTTGGAAATAATATAATTTTCTAGTCGTTGTAAATTATAATATTTATATTACGAGTATATTAAATTGATTAATTTTTATCAAAAAATGTTAAATGTTAATAAAGCAATATTATTATTATTGTTTATGTGTTAATAAATAAATAATATTACATTTAATTTATCAATCTCATGAATACTTTTTAATTTTGTATAATCAAAATTATTAAATATAATAATATTAATATGTACCTACAAATTGCAATGATTTAAAAAATGTTATTTCATTGAAATTAACAATTAAATATAATACTTTATAGATAAATTGGTTACTAAATTTTTCAATGATAACCAAAAATTAAAAGGTCATAGTAAGTGTAATTTTTCAATGTCATTTTTTTTATATAATAAAAAAAGGTTAAATCTTTAGTCTTTTAGCATTAGTCTAAGTATAAAATATAAATACAGTAATAAGAAATTATAAAATTACATAATATATAGATAAATTGACATTGGTTTGAACAAAAGCAATAATAATAACAATATGAAATATATAGAGGTATTCATTATTATTTATTTTTAATAGAGTAGGTATCTAAGAGAAGCAAGAAAAATATATATTAAACAAAAATATCTATTATTGTATTAATTAATTACGAAGTCAATAAAACCTAAGTGAATCGTTTGTTCTATAATTTAAGATAAATTTAAGAATCTCATTTTCGATAAGTATAACATTTAAAAAATTACCAATATTACCATGATTAGAATTTCAACATTACATTTCAATCTAATTATTCTAAATTGTAGCATAGTCTAAACGAAGGCTGGCGAAGGAAGTAAATAAGCATAAAAATAATATCGTATCATACAAGTGAAAAGAGCGTTAAAAGAAGTACAATTATGTATAGTAGGACCAACAAAAGAGATAGGTGTACACCATTTAGCGTTGAAAATATACCTTTTTTTAATTTATTGTATTTGTACGAAAACAAAATTACATTATTTATATTATTGTTAAGAGACAAGTAAGAAGGTACTTGATTTTTATTTTTAAATAATCGTTAGACAGTTACACTGCTAATACAATCATTCAAAGTATTAAAATTTATTAAATCTTTTGTGATGTACTACCCATATGTATAAATAAAATAATATAGGTTTAAATATTATTGCATTATTAGATAAAACTAATATATCAAACTTAAGAAGTATTGAACAAACAATATTAGCAATAAAAATATTAAATAATTAAGGAGAAAGGTGATCATCTTGTAAAACAACGGCGATAACATGGTTTTAGAATTATAATTTTAATTTTAACATGTTGCGATATTTGAAAATTTAAATAAATAGTCAAAGAAAGTAATGAATTTGCAAAACTACATGAACCTAACAATGAAGAAAGTACCAATTATGATACATCTTATCAAAGTATTTTTAAACTATAAATAGTATCAGTTTGAAAACTTTGGAAAAAATAATCTTAAATATATAACGTTTAACAGATGTACGATTTGGTGATTTATTTCATCTAAACCATACATTTACGAGATAAATAGGTATATTTTGAAAATTATGTGTTAATTTAAAATTTTAAGAAAAATATAAAGATTGGACCACAATTGGAAACTAAGAATCTTATAATTGTTTTAAACATTGGATTAATAAATGCAAACTACTGAGGTGAAGGAATCGACCTAGATTTAACGAAAAAGTAAAATAATAATACAGTTTATAGTGAAATGAGAACAAAACTATACCTACTGAAATAATAATTGACAGTATTATTCAAAGTTAATTATTATTCACTATTATTTATTATATTATAACAAGTGCAAAAGTCAACCAAACTAAATAAGAACTATTCTATTCTATTTCTTATTTTCTTTACAGCAGTTTTATTGAGTCCAGTAGAATTTTGTAACAAAGAGGGTGAGTAACAGTATGAACAAATTAATTTAAATTTTACAAATCTTATATTTTGAAGTATAATAATATTATTATATACATAATATACGTATGTCAACATATCTTTGAATAATATCAATAGATTCAACTGATTTGAGGTATTTGGTGGGTAAAAATGATATAAAAAATGTAGCTGTACGTAAAAAAACAATATATGACAGAGAGCTATGAGTTTCCACCATAAAAAATATCCCGAATATCTTTTAATACATTTTCGACGTTACCGCCGTTTTGACTGAATCAAAATTCCCGAATGAACTTTTTCCCAAATGGTATTTTATCCATAAATCCGAAAAACCAAAACCTTATTTCCCGACGGTTATTTTAAAAATTTAAAAATAATTGTAATTACTGTTATATTATAGGTATGTATTTTCTATACATCATGTTTTATACCTATAACTAAAATACAGCTATTCTATTTCTATATATTCTATCCGTAATCATCTTTTCCGAGCGATAAACGGTTATAACGTAAATCGTTGTGATTGTAGTTCGGGGAAAAAAGGTTTCGGGACTTTCGGAAAAAATACCGTTCGGGAAAAAGTTTATTCGGGAATTTTGATTTAAGAAAAATACTGGTAACCCATTTTCGATTTTTTTAGTTTTTCTTGAAAATATAACTAATAAAAAGTTGTTTGTATTTATATTATTTTCAAGCTTTTTGACCTTTAGAATAATTGATAATTACTAATAATTATGCTACAAAATGCGACAACAAAAAATATAAATACTTAATTCAAAAAAAATATGAAGAACTTATATTGTAAAAATGTGATGAATTATCTTTAATATTTGTTAAAAATAATGATAAATTGTTCTTTAATTTCAGTTGTTTCTTGTAAGTTGAAAGTTTTTTTTTTAATTTACATTTTTACAACCATTACTGTTAGAATAATAATTTATAAGTAGATTCATTAACCTTCATTAGCTTATGTTAGATTTATATGTGGGTATTTATAGATACCTATCATATACATGTTTACAAGTTTCCGCAATGATTAATAAGAATGTAAACTTCTTAGTGAACGGATAGGTTATACAAAACAATCAGTAGTTTTAGCTCTGCAAGTGATGGGGAGGGAGTGATTAATTAATGTTTTTTTTTTAAATTTTAAAGTACAAACATGTTCCAATTAAAAAGATTATTACTAAAACAAAATTAATACCATATATAAAAACAAAATTATAAACACATTTACAATTTTTATTACAAAAAATAAATATAAGAAACTCACGAACAAACAATAACATATACTATTAGTTATTACTTATTACGTAGTATATAGTTTTTCCGCAATCCACATGCTGTAGGAAGATTATTCGTATCGCTCTGGTGTCATTATTATTACCGCATCACCCCTATTTTGTTTTGTATTTTGATCATTTTTTATTACTATATATTAAATTATAAGTTTATGATAGGCAATTATGAAATCCTAACAATAGATAAGATAATATTGCACTGAATTGATTCTATACTCGATTCTATACTTTTTACTTTCAACAACATTATACCAGATAACTGTTAATATTTAAATTAATATCCAACTTCTTAGTAAATAATTTGTTACAATTTAAGAATGGAGAGGCGACCACCCTGTCACCCCCTACATACAAGCCACCACTGCAAAATAATAAACAGATAAAACAGGAATTTAAACATTGCTTAATGTTTATAGTGGAATACAATTTTCTAAAATGATTGGCAGTAGGATCTATCATATTGTACAAGACGAAATCGTTGAGAATACCAAAGAAATATTTTTTCAACGCTTCATAATATTTCACTATAAATTTAATTAATATAAGTTTGAGCTCAAATATATTTTTATTGTTCCAATTACAGAAGTTGAGTTGATTGTAACTGATATTGTCCACCGCGACCGACGTCATTGTGGTTAGCACTTCGTCCAAATATAATAAATTATGTCCACAGTAATATTTTCACACCAAATTTATTCACGTAATTTTTTTGTAATTACCCCGATGTGCGTGATAAATTATAATATTTATTATTATTTTATTAACACTGTTTATATATTTATATATTAGTATTTTTATAATTAAGTACGATACATGCTATGACCGTAACTCTACATAATATTATTTATTAATGTATGAATTACAAATATTTATATAATTATTTTCAGTACCGTAGCTTGGGGGAGGCTTAAGGATTAAGCCTTTTTTACTCCTCCCCCCCCCCCGAAATATCAAATTGCCAGTTATGTGTTCGCCTGTTGCGAAAACGAATCGTTACTCGTTTCTTATATTATTTACCATTGTAGTATTGTACCCACTAAGTCACTACTTACCTTTAGTTAAAATTCTGCCTCCTTTTGTGAATAGACTCAACGTGTTGAACTAACTCTCAACTTTATTGTTTTAGCCGTTACCGATCCTACGATTGGTTATCGGCAATGACTCGCGGTTGTGTTGAGGACGGGAGCGGGAGAGGTCACTCACACAAATGATGAATAGTGTATGAAAATTAATTTAAAACTAATATGCGGGCGCACAAAACATTAACAAATAAAATATAATATAATATAATAACAATTACACACATATAATGACTCTATATGTGCTTATAATTTAAAATATATGGTCTTGAGTGCAATGACCTCAAGTGCCACAATGTATAAAAAATATAATAATAAAAGACACGAATTATTGTACACTAAGTTCGCAATATACAAATAATAATTTTAATTTGGCCGCTGACCACGAGTTGAGAAAATATAGAACGGTTGATCGGTATAATAAGATAACCTGCCAGCGACAGCACTAATCTGGTCCTTCGATGGGACGGTAACTTGCACAGGACGACGTTGAAATAGGCGATTTAATAGAAGATTTGAACTGGGTAACTACTAACTTATGCAAAGCTGAATGCTTGTCAGTTTGGCACGAAGTCGAGATTCACACTTCGTGATAGCACGAGGTTTTATGCGACACACACAGGACGAGCGAACGCGACGTTCGATACGGCTAGCGGCCTGGTCTGTGGTAGACAAATTGGCGCCGGACAATGGAAGGGGGAGCTTACTGAGATTTTATAATATATATCCACCACACTTGTAGTGTGCCGAGCAAAGCTTGTTTGGCGGCAAACCGTACCACGTTAGAACACTTATCAAACGTCATTATATTAGCTATAGATTTACAGTGGCTTAATCGGCTTTCACTAATCCAACCATATTCTCTTAATGACTCTTTATATAAACGAATTTTCGGTGTTAAAGATCTTATTTCAATTCTTTCTTTTGATCCCCATTTCAACAAAACTTTTGTTAGAACTCTAGAAGTGCTGGGCTTAGCCATTTTTAGCCAAGGACCTTGTCTGTATTGAACGGGGTTCAAAACCGGTTTCATTTTTATGCTGCTCTTATTCTTAATACTTTCCATGACTATACTCCTTTATTAGCTCCTTTATTGATGAATGTTTCTACTTTGTCCTTCCACCGTCTTAATGAGAACATTCGTTTTATCTCCTTAGTATAAATAGTTCTATAGATGACCCTGATCTTTTTTCATCAATTTATTTTCGTGTTCCCATCTATCTGTCTATAAAACAAGATACCAATCCTTATTATATATCTTTTCCCACCGTACTAACTATAATCAGTATAATACACAGTATTATTATATTACCAAACACTTTTTATTTTTTCCTCAGTTTTATTTCCCACATTCCACTTTTAGCTTATCATTGTACCTGTATGTAAAAATATTATTTTATTTTTTATTTAATAATATAGTTTACTATTATCTGTATATAAACCAGAGAGTTTATACACATATTATGCATTCTTGTTATAGTTATGTTCAATAACTTGTTTAAATTACCTTTTTTTCCCGTTTGAAATATAGCACCGGGTGGGAACTGTTGATCACAATACTGCCACCGAACTCTACATAGTTTATTACTATATTTATTTATTTATTAATATAAATAGAATAACGGGGGCTTCTAACCATCAAATTTATCTGGCCTTTAGCCCATATTAGTCAACCTAATTAAATGTTGTTCACCTTACTCCCTGCGCCTGCCTATCTTGCTCCGCCATATGTTTGAGGTTCATAAGCTCCTGCACCATCACACAAAATGCCTTCAACTATCACTTCACTGCCGTGAAGATCTTCCTCTTGTGCGTCAGGTCATCTGGTAGTAGCTCTGTCTGAGGTCCCAATAGAATCCCAGAAACATCCCTTAAGCGAAGCTCCCGACCCACGCACTGCTCGAGACCACTTGTGCAATAAGCTCAATGAGAACAGTCAAACAATGTGTGTTTAGCCACGTCTTCTGGATCACCACAATGACGGCAACTTGCCTATCTAGAGCCCTCTTCTTCTTATACAGGTAACTCTAGAAACAGTCATGTTCGTGTTAGGGAGCCATGTTATTATACGACACAGTCCTTAACCTTGAATAGTGCACCCACCTCCTAATATCCGGTATCAAGGACTTAGTCCAAGATGCCTTCGGAGTCTGATTTCACATTTCCTGTCACTCTCAGATGGTTCTAGCCCGTTCCTAGATCCTAACTTCCGAGAGTGGTGATATTCTCCTCCGTTCATCAATGCGACAACGCTTCATGGCTAGAAGGTGGGCTGGAGACATTCTGGCTAGTACAAGAGCTGCCATGATCGACGTTTTGAAGCATCTAGTCACATAGATTGCTGTACCTCTCTGTGCCTAACTAAGGGCAGACCTGCCTTTCTCCGTTTTGCCAACCATCGAAGCCCAAACGGGCGCTGCGTAAAGCAATTTGCTGAGTGCTACTGATATCAACAACTGCCTCTTGCTAGACGACAGTCCCTTAGTGTTTGGCATCAATCTGCCAAGGATGGACATTGGACACCGTTTGACTAGCCGCAGACGTCACAACTTTGATGTGAGCACTAAAATTGCGCTTGGTGTATAACCAGTAACCTGACGGCAAGGTACCTCATAACTTGTTTATATTGCCTAACTACATGATTGCCGCCTGTCGTTAATTATTGAAAAAATAAAAATTTTCTTTATTATAATATTAGTTAGAGAATTGAGATCCTTAATGAAATATAAAATCAATAAATGCTAACTAATTTTATTGTAATCTAATAAAAAAAAAAATATATACTAATTATCAAAAAACAATCTAAAATATTATGACGAATGATTCTTTTGACTTTTTAAAAGTATTTGGTACCTATTTTAATAGATATATACGTTAAGACAGTATTTAAAAACATATAACTTAGTCAAATACTTGTACCACAATTTTCAGCTCATCTTATGGTTCAAAAATCCATCTTATAAGATTAGCCATAAGTCATAATTGACGTTCCGGGATATTAAAATTATTGTAGGGCCTGACTACAAACAAAATCTTGCGGTTTGTAAAGTATTACAAAAGCAAACAAAATATATCAACAGCTTCTGTGCTGGAGCTTGATGACGGGTTATAGTTTCAGGTATGAGATGTTGGTTTTTAATAAAATAAGTGGTTGAGAAATTAAGAATTAATATTATCGCCCCTAATCATACTATTCCATATATTTAAAATTATGCTGGTGAGGTAAAGGTGTTGGGAATCCAAGTCACACGCGCCTACGGACATCTTCTGTTTTATTGTTGAAGTAGCTTAGACGCTGTTGGTGAAACTATGTATACGCTGTCAGTAATTGCACACATTTTTTGATCCGTTTCAACTTCTTGTCCCATCTGTTTTTTGTTTCAAACATATTATGTTGCAATTGATTTGGCGCGCGATATTGATTGAGATTTCTCATTGCCATAGGTATGATATGATGGAGCTTTAAAATATTTTTTTTGTCAAATTGCTCATATTGTCAAACATCCGAACTCCTAAATATTTAGCCGTAGTAAACATTCGATTATTTTTTGTATTAAGAACATTTTTTGTACATACTTAGCACTTAAAAATTTTAATATAAACTTATTTTTATGGAAAATTTAATAAATTAATGAGGGTACTTCATTTGTTATGAAAATAAACCTGCCCATAACTATTGTAGTATTTGTAATAATTTTGATATATAAACCATAATACAAATAAATTAATACAATTTATATATTCACAGCTATCGATAGTAAGTTCATAATGGTATAAATTATTTTAATTAATTCATATTAAATAAAAATATTATACTATTTTATTTAATATTTTTTAATCTAATTTTAAGAATTAATTAAAGTTTTTGAACACGAAACCAACTTTGACATTATCGTTATCACGACTTAAGTTATACCTATTTATACGATATTACTTGATATAAGTAACAATATCATACTATCAAATCATCACTTCATCTCATAAATTTCATATATTATCTAGATTAAATTTTCAAAAGTTTTTTTAATTTTAACTTATAACAAATAATTTTATTTTTCTTCATAATCAACATTTCCAATCATATTTCATTATTCTAGACTTTTGAATTTATTGTTTTGAGTATCACTAAATGTAATGACTACTTATGGACACTCATACTCTATTTTAAACTTTTGTTTTTGACTTGTAAAGTTTACACCGCACCTGCATCAGAGAATCACGTCAAATTATTCATATGTATGTGGACCAAGACACGAATCTAATTCAATATTTAAACTTAGAATAATTTGATATTCTACTTTTTGGCTTCCAATAAACTAAATCACACTAAGTTACATTCCAACCCACAGTAGAAGCATTGCCTCAATTGGTTAAAATTGCACCTAACAAACTTTCCGTTTATAGCTTCTATAGCGTAATAACTCAGAAATCGAGGAGTTAAACACACAGCTAGCGGAAAGCTATTTTATGTTAAATTACAAAAATAATATTAATTTACAGCTACTGTAAGATTAAATTAAATAGGTTAATGAAAATATTTTTGTAATTCACAATATTTGTTTGTTGCTTATTTAGAGTGTACAGGTAACATACCTAGTAACATTGCTGACGTAAAATAAAATATATTTCACTACCTAATATATAAATTTATTCTATTCAATATTATATATGACAAATGTAAAAACCAAAGAATTATTTAATTGTATTTTCTATTTTATTTATTTATAAATATTAATTATAAATATAATTCTCTTTCTTCTCAATAAATGATAAGAGGATCAACTTTCACTTTATAGAACAATATTTTATTAGTAATTATGAAATTACGTAGTTTGTAATATTAAATAACAAATACATCTTATACAGAAAATCAATTTTTTATAACTTATTATTTAAAAAACAAGTAACTAAATAAAAATATAAAATACAAATTCAGAAAAAACATGATAACGCTCCGACATGCGGAAAACATCTTGTTTTGTTATCTAACAGTACAATATCAAAATGTAGCATAAGACAAGGTTAGGTTAACAGTGTTACCGTTGTAACATAAATATTAAATATCATACTTGTCTTGTACAATGTATCTGCCCATAACTTTAACCGATTCTAATATTTTTGGTTGGTATTTCGATCCATTTACAAAATATGACCAAGACTTATAAGTGGTTCAGTGGAGATATGATGTATATGTGTCTCAAAAGCAACTTGGTTATTCAATATCGTCTATAAGCTGTCTGCCATATGATAAATTAATTTATTTTGACAGAAAACCTTGTCATAAAATCTTTCCTCTTATAATATATTATGTTTCCGAAGTAGTGGTGACTTTATAAGACGTGGTGCTGACACTACACTTAATGACGCCCTTAAAATTATACCATCTGACAATAAAACTATGTCAAGGCTATGCAATAAATTTAAATCACTCCTTAATTAATTAAAAGGCTAAGTAATTTTTAGACCTTTAATGAGTATACTCTTACCGAACATGAAATTAGTTGAATAATATGGGTACATGACACTCCTGAATCTCAAAAATATTAAAATATCTTAAACAAATTAAAATCTACAATTGAAACATTTGTGAACAAAATATCACAAAAAAACCCGAAATAAACTACCGCAGTACCGCAGTAAATACTCCAAATGTTAAAATATGCGCAAACATAATAATACGGTTTAAATTGTAATATAATTCACAATAATTATATTAAAAGTCACATTGTCAGATGTACTAATAAAAATTAAAAGAATTTCAAACAGAAAATAAAAAATCGAAATTACATGTACTTACTTATGCGTTTCGAAAATTCATAATCTTGAATAAACATTATTATAAAAGTAATAATATGTACGATTATAATGTTAAAATTCTGTTTTTGTTTATAATAATAATCTCATAAATTGATTTTTATTTATGTTTAATTACGAATTATTCATGTTTTTTTTTTTACAGTGGAAATAGTTAAATTTTATAAAAGCAAGTATATTATTAACACGAAAATAATTTAAGATGCATAGTATTATAATATCTATTTTAACTCAACCCCATAGCTCTAACCAGGAATGGATTACCTACTTTAGCCACTGTTAGTTTCCTAGCATATGCCATTAGCATTGTCACTGTTTCATTGTCATGCTATGCATAATATACACTAGCGTATATAAAATCAGAAGTTTTTAATTTTCTAATTGCACTCAGGTAATATTTAGTATACCAACAAAATTAATCAAATTATATTGGTGTTTAATGTTTTTTTTTCGTTTATTTAAACTAATATACAACTCTATACAACAATTAGTACAATAAGCAAATTTGATAGCTTATAATGGTTAGTAACAGGAGATTAACATTAATGGGCAGGCACTCAGCTGTAACACCCGATTGGTTATATTTTAAATGTTATTATATACATATCTATTTTTTTATTTTAGTAGGTCTCTAGGCCACTGTCTTTCGAGTCTTCTACGTACATTACCAGGAAGTGAGTTGGAGAATAGTTGTTTTATTAATAGGTTACTGTGAAAGTTTAAGTTGTTGTGAAATTTAGAGTAATATAATTTTGCTAATTGTTTAAGTGTAGACATTTTAGGTCTTTGTGAAGATTATTGTTTGTGAAGTACTAAGGGGAGGATGTTATTACTTGTAGGCAGTTGGATTGGAACGCCTGAAGTGTTTTAGTATTGGATGGCTTTGCAATGCCCCATAATTAAATACCGTATGTCCAAACTGGACGAATTATTGACTTATATATGAAAAGTTTATTGAATAGGGAAGGTTTGGATTTTAAGAGTGGTCTAAGTATATGAAGTCTAGAGTTAACAGTTTTACGTTTATGTTTTATGTGTGGGCTCCAAGTTAGGCGTTTATCTAGAAATTGGACCAAGATATTTTACTTAGTTTGCAGTTGGAATTGTTAATTATTTAGCGTAACAGGTGGAGAATCGATATTTCTTAATGAGAAAGTTGCTTGAACAGATTTAGTTTCGTTTATATTAATTTTCCACCTATTTTCCAACAAGCTAATCATATTTAAATGGTTTTGGATCATTTCACTGGCTGTAACGTGATTTTTGTGTGAGGCACTTATTAGCGTGTCGTCAGCGTATGTACCTAGAGAGATATATAAGGTCTTGTGCATGTCATGAACAAGGCTGTGAATTTAATGCACTTAAAAACTGTTAAATATGCATGCATAATATATGCATTAAAAACTGACAATATATGCTTAAGAATATGTTCTAAGAATTCTTAAAATATGCTCTCATTTTTCAAAAATATGCAAATAAACTATAACAATTTAACTTGTATTCTAATTTTTTATTAATTTTAGTTTAAATATTAGTAATGTTACAAATTGATATTCTTGCACAAGTATATAACTTATTGGGCTTGACTAGTCTTGATATTCGTCGTATTCAAGATCTTTAAAAATGATATGCTTAGAATAGAATATTTTTCTACTTAAAATTATATATTTTATTATACCTTTAAAGTAGTTATTGCATTGTACAATCAACGATTTTTGTCATCCGTTATGTACGACTTGATATCAGTAAATTAATTTATTCTTGACTTTAAGAGTACTATAGTCAATAATTCACGTTAAAATATCCGATTAAAAATAGAATAGTACAAAAAAAAGCATTTATACAAAAAAAATCATTAAAACATGCCCTAACCTAAGTGGTGTAAAAAGTGATTGTAAATTTTCCAAGAAAGATGATGTTTGAGTGAAAAGTGGAGTTTTAGGGGTGGTAGGGTATTATTCATTTTGAGGTGTTGGGGATTTAATAGCGTCAGAATATGTATGAGGTCGGTTATTGGTAATGTTGAGTAACTTACCCGTTAAGTTTTGAGATGATGATGAGTCTTAGACGATGTTGTTTGGTTGATTGGAGATGGAATTTGGTGAATCTGTAGTTGAAGGCTTCGTTTGGCGTTGATCTACGATTTTTGTGGTTCTTCATTTTTGAAAAAGTTTAGGGACCGTGCATCTTTTATAGTTTAATGGGTGACCTTCTCCACATAGAGCACAGATAGCTGATAGGTCTTTGCTTTTTTCGAACATGTCAGAGATGTGATCTTGTCCGTCGTGGACACATTGGTTTATGGTTGTCAAATGATCGATTAAGCCCATAGTTTTAGCACTGATGGCATTGGGGGAGATCACGTCTAGTATGGAGTTCTTTTATCTTCATTTTGAGTAGCATAGTGTAGCCGCAAACGGTTATCAACTGTTTAAAGGTCATTGAATAAACGGTGCGTCGAGGCGGTAATTAGATAGTAAAAATAAAATAGTAAACAATTATATTACTTTTTAGTCTTGAAACGGTTGAAGGTGACTATGAAAACAATAACCATACGTAGGCTAGGGTTTAATTTTTTTAAATTTATTTTTTACTGCAAGTTAGAACAAAATCCATTGAATTTAGAAAAAGTTGTTAACGAATAACCCGGGGGCGATATTATACACCTGTATTTATTATAATATCTTACTAAGTTAAACTTGAAAATTTGTAACTTAATAAAGAAAGTAACTAGACTGAAAGAAATGCTACTTATTAAAATATTGACCAGGCTTATGACTTTATTTTTAAATATTTTAAAAGTTCAGTTTAAAATTTACGAAGTAACTGACTGACATTGTCTTATCAATTTATTGTACTTATAAAACAAAATAATAAGCAACAAATTAGAAATTTCTTAATATCTAATTTAATATTTTAAGAAAATTAATTGAGGTTTTAGTTAAAAGAAAATATTTTCATATTCATGCCTTTTTTATAGAATGTATAGGCCCAACTATAACTAAATGGTTTAGGATACTAAATTAGTTAATAGCAATCATATATGATATAGTCGACCAACCCCAATCAAAACAATACATCTTCATCCAATATAACTATAAATTATAATACATATTTTAATTACATATTTAATTAAGGGACTATTATATTATTAAATAAAAATAAAAATGTATAATGTATATTCATTTCGTTATATAATTGTAAACTAACATTAAAATTAAAATGTATTGAATTAAAATAGTATGTGTACCAAATACCTAATACTATAATTGTTATGTATTTATTAGGTCATAATCCATTCAAAAATATTATCTATTCATTAGATAAACGTAAGGAATTTATTATAAATTATAACTAATTAAAATACAAATTTCTGAAAAAAATGTCCCTGGAACTGCATGTCACATATAGATTCAACTTATGACTTAACTGAATATATAATTACATGACAATTTATTTTTCATCCTGCGAAATAGTAATTGATATAATTATACGGGTAGGTAAAAGCAGACGAATATCATGAATATTTATATTATTTTACCATTTAAAGAAAATAATTATCAGTTATTTCCACAAAGTATAAAAAAATACATTTATTATGTAGTATATAATACTTAATAATACAATATAACAAGAAGTTGATTGTAAATTTCAAAATAAATAATAATAAATGTTTTCATAACTACACAATTAATACAAGATGTTATTATATCTTGAAATAATTTAGTTTGGACTGTACTATAATTCTTAAAAAATACCAATAAATAATAATTTTCAAGAGCCAATGAACATCATCAAAAATATATATAAAATAATTATAAATCACATTTTTATAGTTTGTTTAGTTTTATCGGGTAAAAAGGATGTGGCAGGTAAAATATAAAATTACGTAAAGTACAAATGTTTCTTTTGAAATAATGTCATAATATATTAAAGTAGTATAACTACTTGGGAGGGATTAAAACAACCCAATTTCATTTTTTAGCAACACTCTTAATTATGTAATCATTTTTAATGTTATAGAGTACATTAATATCTTAAGCGACATACCAAGTAATTTAAATTTTATATAATTTGTAGATTTTAATGTTTAAAAAAGTAAAATTATAATTCAGCATTTGAAGATAATAATGGTTTTTTGTAATATCAACTACATCAATTTTAATATAAAATGGTATTTTTCTTATGATAGTTGTTGCGTAGAATTATAAGCTGTGTTACAATTTATAGTACATACTTAATACTTCAGATATTTTATTACGTATAGTCTTACTTCGGTTCTTCACACAAGATAAAATATTATAATCGTTGAAATATTCGATAAAATAAATTGATTTTAAATTTTAATATACTTCTTTGACTTTTACCTAATATATTCTATCATTCAGTACAGTTTGATTATTCCAAAATAAGTGACCTGATGAATGAAGTCTACATGAATCATAGCACTAAGGGTTTTAATTTTTTAATGCTAGGTATTCATTTTATTCAGAATCTAAAATATCAGAACTCTTATGACTCTTCTGATCAGCGAATATATTATGTATCAAGCGTATCTTGCGTTGAGTAAATTATTATAATGCATATAAAAAAAATTATAATAAAATTATCATTGCATACGAAAAAGAAATCTAAGATAAAAATTGATATCATGTTAATATAATATTAAGTCAAGAATTTAATCATCTATAATTAGTACAAATGAATTCTAAATGTTTATGTAATAACAAATAAATCATTACATCTATGGATATTCTCTGGAAACTTTAAATCTTTATGGTAATATAACTTAAGTAAAAAAAAAAAATTATTGATTCCGAAAAAACTGATGTGAATAATCATTACTTTGCCTAACTATTTATTTCCTGTAGTTGGTTTTCCTGAATAATAATTATATTGTTGTTAAAAGAATTTAAAATGAAAAAATGGGGTAGAATGGACAGTAGTTATATTGGAAGCTAGTAAAATGACTTTGATAATTGCACTACGGCAGTGGAAAGCTAACGAAGTTAGGTACGTGACTAAAAAGTTATGTTGATGAATAACAATATCTGAATACTTAAATGGGATAGAAAATTAAGTATATTTTATATTATACGATATTTATACCTCAAATTAGCAACTTTATTAAGTGTTCTTTTTTTAAATGAAAAATCTATAAGCATGATTTAGAAAAGATATTAATTGTATAAATAATGTTATGAAAATCTTTGCAAGGCATAACCATAAGCGATACAAAAAGTAGAGTAAGTGGGATTAAAATTAGAAGCGTGAACAACTATTTTATATAATTCCTAATCTTTCTCTATTTTATACTATTTTATACATCTGGACTATACTTAAGTTTCGAAATTATGCAGTAAATAATGACGTTTCGATTTATATTCATGTATTTGGTTAGGTAGGTAAGATTAGGTTTGGTTATATTAGTCGAACTTTTAGTAAAAATACAAAATTCATTAAATTAATCCATAAACATATGAGGTTAAGTTAGAGCATACATACGTATAAATTTGTGATCAAAAATATTAATAACATCACTTTTGAGAGCAACAAAATAATTAATTTTAAATATAGCTTAAAATTTCACAACATTTTTGAAGAAACTAGTAATTCCTATATGAATGGTATAATTTTTAACTAGAAACCATTCTCAAAGTTGATCAAAGCTTTTTTTTACTTTAAAGTTTAAATAACATACAGACAAAAAAGAATTAAAAAACATTATCTTTAACAATCATTTGATATTAAAAGAATAAAACTGTGAGGTAGATTTTAAAATTATACGATGTATAATACAATATGATATTAGAATATTGACAAATAGATTATTATAATAATCTAATCGGAAAAATTTTTTCACAACTCCTTAATTAATAAAATTTGTTTTCTTGTATCTGAAATACTTACGTTTGGTATAAGGTATAATGAATACTTTTTATTTTTTTTTTTTTTGTAGCACCAGATGCTGAAAATGTAAAAAGTAATATATACAATAGAAAGACTAATATACATTTTTGTTCATACAATGTAATTATACTGTAGTATATAATTGTGCATACAATTTGTAGTACTAAGATTACTTTATATTTATGGTTAAATTAAAAAAAAATCTATAGGTTCTACTATAATACCAACATTTTTCCTTTTTCTTAGAATACCTTAAAAAACTTAAGGTAGCATCAAGTAAGTAATTAAATTTTTACAGTTTAAAGTTTCATAAATTGAAATTACAATTCATAATAATTTTAATATATTAGTTATTTATAATTTTATGAATATTTTAGTTTTGAAAAAATCTATAAGTATTAAAAGTAAGATAACTTTTGATTACGTAAAGCACAGAAGCTTAATAGCTTATACCACCAAATTTGAATTCGTATTTTTACCGTTGTTTTAGAATACTATCAATCTATAAGAAGATTTTCAAGTAATTTAATTTTAATATAATTTTTTTTACGTGTAAGGCAGTATTTTAATCCAAAATGAAATACACGAAAAATAAATTTACATCATTCGTGTAACTAGGTTGCATGAACTAATAACATCTATTAATTAAATCAATACTGAACTATAGGTCCTACTATATGAATGAAGTATTTTTACTTAAAACATAAATTACAGAAAAATATCTATTAAACGAATGAAACTCCATTAAAATTGGACAATTTTCACTCAATTTAATTAATTTCAATAATTTTTATATATTTTAATATTAAATTATATAATGCGTTTTAATATTTTAATATACCTGCAGATTTGTTACTAAGGAATAAAAACGTTACATAGGTAAACCGTGAGTTCAACAATTCAGGAATCACTGAATTTCTAGCCGGATTATATTAAAATAAATCGAATTTTATTTTAAGTTAGCAGTAAATAAATTTACATTTTCAAATACATTTCAAATGCTTAACCCTTTCAGTACGCATATTCTTAATACACCTTGCATTTTACGTACAATTTACCATAATATAAGTTTGTAAGTTAGAGACAAACTGCATATTAAGAATTTAGCATGCCTCTAATATCGTTTTGATTATCTATAACTACAAAAATAGATTAAGGTAGATACAAATTTGAAGTGCTAGACATTTTTCTTTTTTGCTCTTTTCTAAAGTATCGGATATAAAAAATCCATGTTTCTACCAGAAATCATCCTCAAAGCTTAGCATTTCCACCAAAAGGTGATGACAGATTGTTTGCGTTTAAAAATTTTAAATTATAATATTGTATTAAATATATATAGACATTCAATTTTTTTATTGTCTATTATAATCACAAAATTATGTAGAGATTTTCTTAACAGTAAATTAATAAGTTCAATTTATTAATACCAACCTTGTAACTTCTGTTTTATAATTCATAATATTAAATTTCAAAAATATCTAAGAAATAAACATAGTATAGTTTCAATTATGACAGTAACTACCAACCAGATCAAAATACATCAGTTTATACAATTCTCTGTTTTAGCTAGAGCAATGGAATACTGGTATTATAACTTTAAGATTTTATATGACGCCTATATGACAGGTACGTATTCTTGTGAAAAATTGTTTATGAATTGCTTTATTTGAAATAGAAAGGGAAAAGTAGGTAACAAAATACCTAACGTCTTTATTTCTCGTTTAATTACCTATGATTTATCCAAATATGAAATTTAAATATCAACAATAGAATTTTGAACATTTATTTTTTTTTTATTTTTTATTTCAGTATGAACGAAAATCTAAATTTCTTATTTATTGTTAAAATAAACATTTTTTTGAAACACAAACTTTACATTTTTATAGACTTCTTTACTATCATTTTTAAATTTTGCTTTTCTATTTATCTTAAAAAATACCCACTGAAAAATATCTATTATTGACCCTTCAATGTCTTAATAAGTAACAAGATTCAATTTGCTTATCTTCACCGAGAACGGCTCTCTATACTAACTAGAATCATCTTTCAAAAATGATGGAGTATTTGATATTTATAAATTATTTTATGATTTTAACTTAACATGACAATTATTATAAAAAACAATAAATAATGTTTGACTAAAATACAATATTTGTAGATTATTCCAAATATTATTTGAATACGGCAGATTGGTGTTACGAGGAATTAAATGAAAATGCAAGCCCGTAAAAGATTCATACTGCACTTAATATATCTTAAAAATATTAGTATTAGTATTATTATTAGTGTTAGTGTATTATTATTTTCAAAAAATAGTTACAGATTAAATGTAATACAATAATAATAGTATGTAGTATGTAATAACAACACTGTTCATAAAATTAAATGAAAATAAAAAATAACATTGTGGTGTATAATTTATATTAAAATAAAAACAAAATTTTAAAGTAAATATAAATAAATAGTTACTATTCGATTTGTGACATTGTTACTTTATGAATAACAGGTTTTTGATTTAAGTTAAAGTTATCAAAACTCTTTACATTAATACTAAAATAATTACAATAGTCAATGATACAAAACTATATTATAGGGATTTCGTTTACCGAATTAACTATTACATTTAACCCTTTCACTGCTATGGACACACATATGCGTCCTATGTAAACGACTTTGGTGTGCTATAATTTTAAAAATCAACAAAAACTGTTATCAATAATGTGATAATATCATTAAATGGTAAATAATTAGACGAATCCAAAGAGACAATAAAAAAAAAAATAAACGATAAATATTAAAAAAGTTATAAGCAAAATAATTTTTTTAATTTTCCAGGTTTCCTATTACATTTTCATTATTTGATAAACTGAAATAATAGTTTATTATCGACTATTTGGGAACCAATCACTAATTTAATTAACTAATATCTGCTAAAAAAGTAACTAGACGATTTTTATTTTTATTGATAGTTATTATTTAAACTTTAACAATTTTTAAAACAATACGAAAAAAAATATTTAAAAATAAAATTTAATCTCAGCACAGTGCTGTGAACTGGTAAACAATAATTCAGCAGAGAAAGGGTTAAACATTCCAAAAGTATTGTTCACTATTTGGCGTGTAGCATAATAATTATGCTTAAAACTAAATTTTTTATGATTATAAGAGTATAAAATACATAAAACTTCTTTTTTATAAAGTTATCTAATTTTGAACAAATTATAAGTTTTAATACAATATCAGTATTTGTACGATATGGCAGTTTGTAGGCTATTCTAAGAAGTGAATTTATCTTTGATGTAAGTTTTTCAAGGTATGCATTATAAGTTTCTGCACAAGCTGAAATCCCATAACAAAAAATAGATTGAGCCAGTGCACAAAAACCATTCTCGTAGTAGTTGGCAATAAAATATTCCTTAGGGTTCTGAATTTATAGAAAAGATTTCAATTTTTTTTTTATAGCTATACTGATATGTGTATCCCATTTTAAGTACTTATCAATAGTAACACCAAAGTATTTTATTGAGTCTACAGATTGAATATGAACAAAATTACAACTAACATTATCATGATTTGGAAATTTTAAATTATGTATTTTTATATCATCGATATTTTGAAAGATTTTTTTCTTTGAAATCATGAAAGGAATATAACATATTTCATCATAATTAATTTTAAGATAATCGGGGATTCAATCATTCATTAACATCAGATAGAATGTGTGTCTTTTTAGGAACAAATTTGTCTTTATTTTAATCATTTATTAATCATTAGTATTGTGGTATCATCAGAAAACTCCACAATCAAACCATCACGTTTTAATTCTAGAAGATCATTAATATAAACAACGACAAGTAGAGATGCCGGCATAGTTCCTTGAGGAGCTCCATGGTTTAAAGTATTAGAGTTACTGAATACATTGTTTATTTTAATTCTTTGTCTACGATTTGTTAAAAAAAATTATGAGATTATTTGCGACACCACGAATTCCATAATTGTACAGTCTTTTTAATAATAAATTAAGATCTACAGAGTCGTAAGCTTTTTTAACATTTAGAGAAATACCAACTATAAAATTACCCTCATTAAGTTGTTTATGAAAACTAATATTTTATAGCGATTTAAATGTACCTTTTTTTTTTTGGAACTCAAATCGATTATCAGAGAAAATTTGTGAAGTGTCAAGAAACTATATAATCTTGATTTTATAAATTTGTCCAGCACTTTAGACTAAAGTTTTTGCTTATACTTATTTATGTATTATAATTCTTCTAGGTGTCCGTGTCACTCAAAACGGATTATAATTTTTAATAATTTTTATGGTGTATTGAGCTTATTACTTGCTTGCTTGTAGATCATAGTTTTTGATAATATTTCATAATGAGTGTATCAAAGAAGTTTTCAAGTGGCAATCAGATAAAAGAAAAAAAAAAGAAAAAGATGAAGAAATAAAACATATAATTGATACAAATCAAAAATTGACTTCTTGTTTTATTACCAAAAGTTCTGACAGGCTGTCTGGTACTTTAAAAAAAAAAGAAAATGAACAAAATCTTGATTCTATTGTAAATAATAAAGATCAACTAAAAATTACTTCCGATATTGTTTCTGACCCAATTAACAGCAATATTAATGATACCATGTTATGTGAAAATCAGACTATTAACTTGAATGATCCAGTTGAATGGAAATCTGATAATAATCATCAGGATTACATACCTAACCAGAAATGGTTATATTCAAAATATAGATTGTAATTTTTCATTATCTTCTAGAATGTATAGTAATGTCAATAGATTCTGTTCCAAAACATTTTTCATTAAAAAACTTTAAAATAAAAAAATTGTATATCGTAAGTGGCTGGTTTATTCTCCAAAAATTGGTTGTCTATTTTATGCACTATGTAGATTGTTTGAAAGCGATACGCAACTCGGTCCTAATGAAGGATTTAATGATTGGAAAAATGCATCTGAACGTCTAACTTTTCATGAACAATCAAAAGAACATATGACTAATATTTTAAATTTTATGAGCCAACAAAAATTTACTGGTAGAATAGATCAGGAATTAATAGAAGAAATAGAATATGAAACAAAGTATTGGAAAGAAGTATTGATACGTATTATTGAGACTATTAAATTGTTGGCTTCAAAATGATTGGCATTACGTGGAAGTAATGAGAAAATTTATGATCAGAATAATGGAAACTTCCTTGGAGCCTTACACAGTAGCGTACGCAGGATTTTAGTTCTGGTAGAGTTTTCACTATAGGTTGATCAGAAACATGTGGGGGGCTTCCTATATACTAGTATATGATCTATGGTTTATCGTCTATGGTATAAACCTCCGCCCCCGTTGTAGGCCTAGACCTTGTAGTTATATCAAAAACCGTGATGTACATTTGTTATACAATAAAATGACGATAACTATTTTCTTATAATATTGAATTTAATATATATATATATATATATATATATATATATATAATATTATTCATGGCACGTTCGAAAAAAAAAGTAACTTTTGGCACGTAGCATTCAAATAATATGCCAATACTGCTATAGATTTTAAAACTTGTATATTTCATTAAAAAAAATTAAAAATATACCTCGGAAGCTTAGGAAAATAAATGAATGTATTAACAATTTTAAAAAACTCGAATAATAACAACTTCCTGTAGTTATATTTATCCGATAAAACATAATATTATAGTTATCAGCGATTTCATACATTGATTAAACATTTTTTTCTACATAAAACTACTCCAATGATGTGGTTGTTGTATTAAATAAATTGTATATTAAATATAAAATTATCAATACTTTTAAATATATTTTCCTACTTGTATTCAACAGTAAAAATAAAAATTATAGTATTATTATTCAATATTCAACCGCATATGTTTGTCTAATACCCACCTATGTGGCTACACAGATGTTTTATCTTGAAGTAACTTGTAGCAAATATTATATTAATATACGTAAATGGTACGTATATACTCGTGCTCGTAAACTGTGCGCAACTGGTACAAGCCACAAACTAATAATATATATTATTACGACGCGCAAATACCATACAATAGAAAATATACAGTAAAATGTAAATTTAATGCGTTTAAATAATATTATGCGAGCGAGTATATATGTATATACATATTATATATGTTTTACGCAACGTGAGTCAATGTCAATAACGAATACATATAATATATAAATAATTTATTTCTGTACAATATTTTTATTGCAATTAAATATTAATTATGTATGGATATTTTAAATAATGTAATATTAATAGTGATAATGTATATTTTAAAATTTTAGTTTTATCCCCATATTGAATAAAACAAATATAATTATAATCTGATATACAATTGTATATTATGTGTTCAGTGTCCACACAAGTCTTTTAGTGCAAGGTGATTTTTTGAAACAGATCGAGTGCACGGAGTATTCATATATAACAGTCAACAATCGTTTCCATTAAAACTTTCTAAAATAAAATGCATCAAGTTGATATTGTTGTGTCCATTATAAGATGTTCATAACCAAGGTTGTGAATTTAATGCATTTGTATGTTTTTTTTGCTATACCGTATAAAAAAATGGATTCCGCCAAAATTTGATTTGACTTATTATAGTTGAAATACCAAATCTTATTATGTATATTTTATGGGTTAGGGCATAAAAATACATGTTTTAACGATTTTTTTGTATAAATGCTTTTTTTTTGTACTATTCTATTTTTAATCGGATATTTTAACGTGAATTATTGACTATTGTACTCTTAAAGTCAAGAATAAATTAATTTACTGATATCAAGTCGTACATAACGGATGACAAAAATCGTTGATTGTACAATGCAATAACTACTTTAAAGGTATAATAAAATATATAATGTATATATAATATATAATATAGAAAAATATTCTATTCTAAGCATATCATTTTTAAAGATCTTGAATACGACGAATATCAAGACTAGTCAAGCCCAATAAGTTATATACTCGTGCAAGAATATCAATTTGTAATATTACTAATATTTAAACTAAAATTAATAAAAAATTAGAATACAAGTTAAATTGTAATAGTTTATTTGCATATTTTTGAAAAATGAGAGCATATTTTAAGAATTTTTAGAACATATTCTTAAGCATATATTGTCAGTTTTTAATGCATATATTATGCATGCATATTTAACAGTTTTTAGGTGCATTAAATTCACAACCTTGTTCATAACTTATAGTTGGCCTATGTGGAGTCATTTATAAACATTGTAGTAAGGTATTTATTCCGACCCGAATTTTTATGGTCTACCCGCTGTGGCCCAGATCTTTGTCAAAATATATATTTGTTGTATGTACGTGTATAATAGACACAATATTTGTACACTGTACCTATAATAATAATAATATCAACGACCCTATATTGGGGACAGTAAACGTTATTAAACTTTCGTTAAACTTGCATATGGCGTTGGTTCTTCATATGTAAACCGAAAACGATGAACTATATAGATCTTGTTAGGTCTTAACAGTGATTTCACCTTGTGACTTAACAGTTATATTTTTTTACAATTACTGAATAATAATGTTTATAATAATTTTATGGAGTGCATGGTCTTACATTCGTAGATATTTTTTTTTCTTCCGTGTAGGAACTTACATAAGCCCATTTTAAAAAGATTCCAACTAACATTCGGTTAAATATTCCCAATAATAATTTTCAATAATTTAAAATGTTTCCATTTTTTGTATTCTCTTTATTAATGGACCTATAAATATAATTTCGAACTTAAGGTGTGTGTCTAGAAATTCCTATTATAGACAATATAGTACATATATTGATATATTGTATATATTATAGTACGTATTTTTAATATTCTTGATTATTTTATAAGGTGTTGAAGATTTTCATACTTTGTTTTCCACTATCTCTCCCCCACAAACCACCGAAAACATGCAAAATAAAACCACACCCATCATATAAACTCTGAAAATTGTATAGAAAATTATTACAAAATCTTTCATAAGTTTAAAATGCATAACTTGAAGTGGGTTATTTCCACGTATATGTGAAATTACTTTTTCATATTGTTCATATTGATCTAGAACTAATAATTATTTAGTAGGTATATCGTTTTTGTATAGTATAATATTACACACGTGCGTGAACTGTTTACCCAAATGTTAATAAATAAATACCAAAATACTGCGACGTACCTATTCAAAATAATAATAATAATATATTTTTGCAAAGCAAAATTTATTCTTGTTTTTTAGTTATCTAAACAATAACGATGATTTCTTCTAAAATCTTAATTAGCTTAACTGTACTATTTATAATAAGCTGTGATGGTACAAACGGAGATGGTAACAACTAACAATCACTTTGTATTTAAATTAAAATATTAAATTGATTTTAATAGGAATTATACAAAAAATAATTTATATATTTCTTAATCAACTATGATTTTGGTTTGCTAAAATTTGATTAAAAACAAATAGTTAAACAAAACTATTAAGTATTAATAATATGTCAATTTAAATTTTAATTGATTTTTGATGCAATTATAAAATACAATACAATTTTTAAAAAAAATAATCATTAATCTACTCTTATAGAATAGGTATCTAATATATTTACATGTCAAAATACTCATTTAACAAAATACCTAATCTAACTGTTACACTGTCAAAAATTCGAGTTCTTAATGTTACAGTGGAACTGAATTGTAGTTATATTAAATTATTATTTAAATCTTGTTAGTTAACGTCATAAATATCTAAAATGTGTATTTACTCAAAATTTAATTTGAAAAAATAACTCACCTATATAAGTTCTTCTTCTAAGACTTGAGGCCATTAATTTTTTAATTACATTATAGTGGTTACATAATATGTCGAAATCTGCATAGCTCGTATAATGCGTTTAATAGTATATTACAGTTTAGAATTTAATTGTAATTAAATGGTTTTGATTTCAATATTTGCACACTATGACTCTTAATGACGAGCAGAAGGATTTGCTGATGCCGTAAAACAAAAATTACCCGATAGATATTAGCATTTGTAGTAATTGTAAGACTATTGGCCATTACACAATCATTAATTAATATGTGTAGAGTGTACCTATTTAAAAAAAACGTTTGCCATCTTTTTAATTGAATTAATTTCTTTTCAATATAATTTAATTTAATAAATTTAATTATTTTTTTTTTTTAGAAAGTTGCATAAGTAAGAGATGATTTTATTTTAAATTATATATTTAAATTGATTTACATAGTAGCATATGAATAGTTGTGTGAAAAACATTAACAATATTCAATTATATTACACTTTTTTTAAACAATGTTTAAGATTCTGAGCGAAGTTATCAATTTCTATTGATTTTATAATGAAGGGTATTTATTTTTATCATCATTGTTTCTGTTTGTCATTACCTCGGAATCAACAAAAATGCACCGATCAGCCTAGTGAATACCTTTACAACAAGAAAAACATTTTTGTTATTACCGTTGTATGGTAAGGTCTGTATGACTAAGTACGCGAATGTAATATTGGGTAACCAGTAGCAGTGTAGTTTCTTATTCCTTTGATTTTTAAACATCGAAATTCGTCCTCTTTGGTGACTTTGTTATCTATGTAGATATCCAATATAACGACGATAGCTTGATAGATGATCTTCCGCTAATATCATTGTATCAATTTGTGCCTTTTTTACTGCCTCTATGTTGGTTACTGAGAATGTTACTAGGTTTTTCCTGCTCTTTATTGTTGATTGGTTTTTACCTGGTTAACTCTGATTTTTTTCTAATTTTAGTCGTTCTTTGGATTGTATTCTATGTAATTAAACACATTTCTACTGTAGTTCAGGCGCGATGAGCGGGAAACAATACCGTATAATAGAATTTCATTCTGAGTCTAATTATGTTAGCTTCGACTTCCCCTCAGTTTTTGTTTCGTAATAGTTCTCGGCGATAAATCATCAGTAAATGTCCATTCATCAATATCTCTAATTTCAGGTAAGGCTTTTTGTATGATCACTCTGGCGTCCACTTCTGTTGCCTTGGTGATATTTTCTATAGCTGCTTCAATTGTTTTTTTTGTCCCTGCAAACTTTAACTACTTATCCTTCGTTTCTCACTTGTCGAATTTTTGTAATGTTGTTTTGATAGTCTTGATATGTATATATCTTATGGCTGAGCTATTCTACAAATTTATAAAACACAAAGAGCGTTACCATGACGCTATAAATCCCGGCTCTACTCACCACGATCTGGTCTCCCATTTCTACACCACCGTTTCAAGCTACACTAGAACGGCGGCGGCAGTGGTGTTTTCAATATGTGCACTAATGCCATTTGATTAATTAATCGGCTTTCTTGACAGGCGACGTAAAGTTGGTAGAGAAATCGTGGCTCCAAATTCTCATCGCTAAACCGTCTTTGAGTTATTTTTTATTTTTATACTTGAAATAAAAAACCTAGTATCTACTAAATCATATAGATAAAACCAATATTGGCAAATTAATCATTAGCCATAAGGAAAATATACTCGTATGGGGAATGTATCTGTATGTAATATAGATATTTGTTTTTTTTTTCGATTGATAATCAATTTTTTTTATCTATTTTTAATATAATGCGTTTGATTAGTTGCCATGATTGGATTTGGACCAGGATCTATTACTAGTGTAGTTGACCTTCTTCGCCTTAAACTTAGTACCTCAGTTTTTAACATGGATGCTATTCTCTTCTCCCTAATTTCGCTTGTTGGGCTCTTCGCCATATTTCTTTAGAGTAAAACCTATGCGTGTGGCCCGCGTATCTAGTTCCTGTTTGTTTCCAAGGTCAAAGACATTATTCGCTATCATACGCTATGTATGACGGTTTCCTTTAGTGATTAGCTCTTGGAAAAATGTCTGGTTAAATTACTGCAATTGTATTTGTTGTTCAAGTAATTTACCTATTTATTAATTTAATCGATGTTGCCGCATTTATGTCTTGTTTACTTCTTTAACGAGTAATTATGATTTTTTATGTATTTGTTGCTACTGCTGTTAATGGTGTATACTGATTCGGAGTTCCAGAATCTTTATACTGAAGGTCTTGGCCAGGGGTGTCATTTGCGGGGGATCCGGGTATGTGGTTGCACCCCTTACTTTTAAAATAGTTCCAATTGGTCTGAACCCTGATGAAATTATGCACGATTATTAATATGATTTAAATTAAATTGTATATTAAATGTTTTGATTTTTATATTGACATTTATTAATATCGGTATACTGTCAATCATAATTACAACTTTAAATTACACTGGTTATACATAAATATTCTGCTATACATATTTATTGTATTTTAGTTTTTAAATTGATTTTTAATATTTATGTTAATACATGGATTCGGTCCATGATGTATGGAAATAATTATAAATAGAATAATGTACCTATATATACGTAATACATCTATTTTTATATGGCCTGGTGAAATTTCAAAATGGCCTGCTTGATAATTCACACACCCGAAAAAAAACCCGAAATGTCGCCCCTGGTCTCGGCTAGCTTTAGAAAGTCCCTAAGGATTTCGCCAAGAGCTTTCGTCCAATTTTAGTCTGACATTAGTTGTCATATTTTCTGCACATCCTAATACCTTGAATTATCCTTGCGTCTTTCCAATAAAATTATTATATGTCGTCTCCGCTTGAATCCAACTACCGGAAATATTGATGGTGATCTCGGGTTGCAATCTGTCTGCACCTAAAGGATTATGGTAGTAGCATTAATATTTGGTAGAGTTTCGAAGGCCTGCCTTGACAGCCTAACATGCTCACGGCCGATCCACGACAAACTCGTCGAGGCCAAATTTAACCCAATTGTTACCCCCGAATTCACTATCTGTCACTACCTAACTCTGGGTTTTTGAGATAGCTCGTCCTACGCTTGAGCCTATCTATTGCATTTAAAACAGAACTAATCCAAAAATAAAATAAAAATCGTTTTCCTCTGTGGGCTCAAAATAATAAAAAAAAAGTATTAAATAAGAAAGCATTTTTCGACGTTTAGATAGACAATAGACAAAATAAAAATTTAAAAATTCATTATTCATAATTTTTTTCATAGTTTGAAAATTTCTTTGAAATTTGAATTATTATTAAGTTTAGATTAATTATAGAATTTCAAATTTTTTGTTCGGCTTTGGTTTGGTTTGGTTTTTTAAAGAGGTTCAATTTTTAAATTGTTTTAGCTCAACTCTACTTTTTAGCTTTACAAGAGTCGCGGTGGTCAAAAATAATAAAACACCGATTTAAAAAATGAACCTTTCGTTCAAAATTTGGCTTTCCCAACGGTATGATACAAAATTATACTTAATATAGATAGGGAGTGGGAGTCACGAAGTGATTAAGTATATTTTATATCTTTTTGGGGGGTCGCGAGACTAAAAAAGTTAAGATTCGCTGGATTAGACTCCAAGTTTTATAAATCATTTCTATAATTTCAATTTCTTAATATAATATTATTAATGTAATTTAATGTTAAATAGAGCAATTCAAGGAAATGGGATTTACTGGTTAGTAAATGTTGACAAAAAAATTTGCATTACAATACCCATAAAATACCTATATTTTACAATGTAATCCAAAACTTTAACAATATTTTTTTATATTTTAGATAAAATAGATAAAATTATTCAATAATAATAGTATCTAATTAACCGATAATTTTCACATATTAAAATAATCAACATGTTACATAACTACATAACATAACAAATTAAATGTGTTATTCATCATTTCTGCAGATAAATTTGGTTTTCTAAACTACATCATTATACATCAATTCTGTGAGTAATTTAAAGTTATAATAATTCATAAATAAAAGTCGTCATCTATTAAATAAGGTTTCTTTAATATTAATATAGATATAGTGTAATGTGTATCACGTAGTTATGAGAAATGAAATAACTTGTGTCTTAATCATTATTTTTTAATATATAATTAATACATTATCTACTACACAGTACACATGTAATATTTAAATTTTTATTATTTTGAGTAATATTAATTTAATCAGAAAAAAAAATTAAAAAAAAAACGATTAATACATATTACTTTATTTGTCAAATTTTCGGTTTTTTCTTTTGTAGATGAAATATTTTATAAAATAATTTTTTATAATTTAATACATCCTAAAATTAATCGTATGTGATTTTAATTACCTATCACTATCAGTATTTGTAGTTGCACATTCCATTTTTTTTAATATACTATGCATAAAGTATCCTCCGATTACCATGATATATGAATAAGTAATCTCTCTATTTTAAATACTATTACTCTTTGTAATACCACAATCATGCAGAATTCTTTGTACTTTTATTTATTTATTTATTAATATTATTATTTTTTTTTTTGTGAACATTTAACGTAATTTTTCGTTAATTAAAAATTCTTTATCAAATGCTCGCATACCCTTTTGTAGTACATATTGATATAAACCGATAAACATTATAATTATAGATATGTACATTTAACATAATATAAAGTTAGTGAATAATCATATATAATAAATATTATGTTATAAAACTAATTTTTTTTCATTTTTCGGCGATGTGTGTGGGCGGTCGTCATGAAAATTTCACTTTACTAGATCGTCTAGAGGATTTACAAAGTCGTCTAAATAGATATTTTCCTGAGGAAATAAATTATGTTTCAAGTAAGTTTTTATGTTTATATGATATAAATTTTCTGATTTACAATATGTTATCAACAAAAACAACGGAACTTTTAGTTATTATGCTGATGTGATCTAATAATTGGACTTATGAATATTGTGTACATCAGTCTGAATTCCTATTATTGTACGTGTTTATGACTTAATAGTTTGTGGATTCAAGTCATAAAAAAAAAAAAAAAAAAAAAATAGAACGAATTAAAAGGTGGTTAAAATCACAGCGATCATGCACAAAGTATATAAACATGGAGCGAATATACGCCACGCAGAAGCGCGCACAGACGAGATGATTGACGCCGCCACCAGCACTGCGGTCATAGGTTATGCACTAATATTACTTAGTGGCGATCAGATTCGGAGGAACGCGGGAGGGAGGGTATCAACTGTTCATGAACGCGTATAAATAAAAATGTTAGATAACGACCAACGGCAATATTCGATAGTTGATACAGTCGACATAGGTAAATATACGACAATATTATTGTACAATTCGCTGCTACAGAAAATAGGAATATTTAATGCTACTTTATTCATATCGGCCAAATAATTTATTTATTTTAATTTACTTTTATAAGATTTCTAAGTACCTCATTATACTTGATATTTTAATCAATATTTTAGAATATTTTGAGTAACAATCCAAGTTTTACTCAGTTAAAGTAACACTTAGTGTTGCATCTGTATTAAACAGCTAAAGAAGCTGATTGTTAAGCATTTTTTAATGCTATAGTGACTATAGTATAGTCAATTCAAAATAATGTACAATTTTATCAAATCGATTCATTTCATTCTGGCCACACTAATGTTGGAAATAATTTTCTATCGTTTAAAATTATAATATTTACCTATATTAAATTGATTATTTTTTATCAAAACATGTAAAACAATATTATTATTATTATTGTTTATATGTTAAATAATAAGTTTAATTTATCAATCTCATGAATACTTTTAAATTTTGTAGAGTCAAAATTATTAAACATAATATAATATTTATATTTACTTATACATTTCAATTATGTCATCAATGTTTTTTTATTGAAATTAATAATACTTTATAGAAGCATTGGTTACTGATTTTTTCAATGATAACCGAAGTTTAAAATGTCATGGTAAGTGTCAATATTATAATTTAATTTGTGTTATAATAAAACAAAGTTTGAAACTACATATTATTGAATCTAATAATAAACTATAATACTTTTTGTAAAAGGATTTTTCACCTTCCATATAAATAGCATCAGTTTGAACATTTTAGAAAAAATGATCTTAAATTTAACGTTTAACAGACATACGATATGTTATTGGAGATTTATTACATCTAAACCATTACTAGATAAATAGGTATATTTTGAAATACATGAATTAATTTTAAATTTTAAAAACGATTTTAAGAAGAATTGATACTATAAAGATAGGATAACAATTTAAAACTAAGAATTTTAAACATTAGATTAATAAAATAATATATACAAATTACCGGGGTGAAGGAAGTCGACCCGAATTCAACGAAAAAGTAAAATTATAGTATGCAGTTAAATTACAACAAATCTATACCTACTGAAACAATAATATTGAAAGTACTCAACTAATGAATCGTAAAAGTCTATACTATTGCTTATAATGTAACAAGTACAAAAGACAATCAAACTGAATACCATTATTATTTCTTGTTTGTAGAAAATCTATTGAGCCCAGTTAAGTTTTGTGATGATCACAGTGAGTAATAGTATGAACAATCAATAAATTAATTCAAATTTGATAAACCTAATATTTTCCAGTAAAATATTTTATATATATAGTATATTTGTGTGTGGCAACATATCTTAGAGTTATGTCAATAGATTTGAGTTATTTGGTAATAGCTTTCAACTAATCTGATTATTTTAAAAATGTAGTTATATTTAAAAAACAAAATGGCGGAAACTTAAAGCCTTCCACCATAAAATACATACCAAATATCATATTTTTGAAATAATTAGTTTTGTATGGATTCTCGCAGTGTAAAAAATTTGTCCGGACGTAAAATAGGTCCCCGTTCGGATATCCAGGTGGGAGCTACCCTGCAGAATACATGTGATAGGATCAAAACACAGATAATTGGAACGTGGAATGTACGAATAATGATGAAAACAGGAAAGCTGGAAAATAGAAAAATAGAAACGAAAAAACTAAATATAGACAATAGACATATTAGGGTTATGCGAAACCAGACTATGACAACCTTTGGTCGATTGATATCAGAGTTATGCATACAAATAGAACTAAAAAATAAGCTGGTACTGGGATTTCTATCAACAAGAAGTAAGGTGCGAGAATTACGAACGTAGTGAGCAATACACTTCGTGCCACGAGAGAGTGTGACTGGGCGGCGATTCCCGACAGGATTGCCTTCTGTCGGTATGTGTCGTTTGCCATTGTATCAATGTTGAAAGACGTTTTAAGAATATATAGAGTGGTTACTAGTGTAATATTACAAATAGTATCTTTATTTTATGCTAATTTTAATAATAAAAAAGTTGTATAAAAATAAATTTTACTTGTTAGGTAATTATTTTATAATAATAATTTCTATACTGATATATATAAAAGTTAGACGCGGTTATATTTATGGTATACTACTTTAACCACTGTATACACAAAGCTGACCCCACGTGGTAGGAGAAATTTGGCCTCGGACAGTCACAGCTAAATCATTTCGATGCGCGGGACGGTCGCACTCTCTTGTGGCATGGAGTATAGTAGCAGACTATGTTTTGTCAAAATAGAATCAATACCAAGCAGCCTTGTAATCATACAAGTTTATATGCCAACAACAAAAGCAGATTATAAAGAAGTTGAAGAAGTGTATGTAGGCATTGGTAAGCTAATGAAACATACTAAACCACACGATAATGTAATCATCATGGGAGATTTCAATGCTACAGTTGGTGAAGTCAGGGAGGGTGAGAAGTTGGTGACTTCGGCCAAGGCAAAAGAAATGAAAGAGAAGAACGATTAGTAGAATTCTGCAGGAAAAATGATATGGTTATAACAAACACCAGATTTCAAAACCCTATAAAAAGAATATATACATGGAAAATGCCAGGTGATATTACCCGTTACAAAATAGACTACCTATGTATTGGTAAAAAACCGTTTTAAAAATCAAGTTAAATTCTGTAAAGCATACCCGAGTGCTGATATTGTGAGAGCGATCACATCCTTGTAATGATGAAATGCGAACTCTGACATTCAAATCACAAAGACCAAAAATACAGCAAGACAAATTTAATGTCAGATTACTCAAGAGAACAGAGGTTGTAGAATAATATAGACATCATATGGATCACAAATACCAAAAAGGAAACGCTTCAGTAAATAAATCATGCGAAAACATAAAATTAGTAATTAAAAATGTAACGGATACTGGGTTGACAAAAAAGGAAAGAAAGATTCAAAAAAAGCATGGATTGACGAGGAAATAATAAATCTTATACATGAAAGACAAAATGCTTATGTTTAGTCACAATGAAAGTATTATCATAACATCATCATTGCGTTGTCAACGACGATAAGCCATTCCTAGGAAAATAAAAACTAGTTTCCATATAAATAGATGAAAATAAGATCCTAATATCTAATATAGGTGAATGGGACCTTTCGGAACTGCCGTTTCGGGGATAATGGCAAAATACAAGCTAAAGTGAAAATTAAGTATTTAAGGTTAAGTTAGTTTAATAAAATTATAGCCAAAATAAATGCATAACTTTATTTAGAAAAAAAAAAATGTCTAAAATATAATAATAATTAAATTAAATAAAATAGATAAAAAAAAAAAAAACACCAGATTGTGTAAAATAAATATAGTCAAATATGTTAAAATGAAAAATATTACAAAAATGTTACAATATTAGTCAATATTTTATTTTAATGCTATAGTATTAGATATTTCCCTGATAAATGTGAGTATATCATTTTTATCATATCTATGAACTAATTTAAAAACACGTTAGTCCGTGGCTCTACATTTTTTTTTACTTTTTCCGTGGACTATTACCCGTTACCAAATGTTCGTCGTACTGTGCAATCCGTTCATGTTTGTATTTTAAGTAATGAATTTATGAAAATCCAAATTGTAGATTTGTTTGCCATTAACTAATGTGATCGCCATAGAATACAGTCTTTCAAAGTTCGTGGAGCTTTATCAAACCGATTAATTATTCCCTAAAGAGTTGTCCCCAAAGGAGACATCTTACTCCAGTTTTATTCATTTACTTCAGTAACACTATTAGAAACTATCTTTAGAACTCTAAAATCCTGTTGTTTGGCAATGATATTACAATTTATCTTCGTATCTATTCTCTTTCTGACTACCTCCTGTTAGTATCTGATCTTGATTATTTTGTGAGTGGACACAACGTGTTAATCTAAACATCAACCTTAATAAAATTAATTTTATAAATGCTAATAGCTTACGCGTGTGCCACTAATCCACCCGTTATCTCTTAATGGCTCTTTATATTCTTATTCTTCAAAAAACTATTAAGACTGTAGTACTGAACAGTGCGCTCTACATTGTCTTATTTTTTAACTTCCTATATAGTTATCCGTTTTTTGTGATTTTTATTCCATTATAACAATAAAAATGCGCATGCAGACTGGTCGCAGACATGTTCTGTTGTCGAGTCAGTCTGGCCAAAATCTTTTCTCTTGTGTCAGTATTGTTCGACATTTAAAGGTATAGTTTTATTAATAGTACTATAGCTTCTATAGTAATTTCCAAGGTCTTAGAAACAAGTTATCATGTAGGAATTTCTTCAGAAGAGTCGACGAATCGTCTTCGCTGAGGCCGTCACTGCACCGCCCAGCAACCTACTTTTTTGTTCATTGCCAGCAAACCCGGGATCTCCCGCCAGCAATTCGGACGGTTGAGTTGTGTAGGAAGCCACCTTTGTCGTCGAGAATTACCATTATCCATCTTAGTCATCTCCGGACTTCCTTAGTGCATAGTATAGTAAACAAGATTATTTTTCCCTGTTGTTGTGCTCTCTATGCTCACTGCACCAAACCAACTCCGACCATAAAGAAACTCCTCCGATAATTAAATTGTATCATCCTTAGTCCCTTATATAAATTTGCATTCCTTATTAATTATTCCATCAATTAAAACGTTCCCCAACTAGTGTCCTCACTGTCTAATAAGTTTTCTGTTGTGTCCCATCAGTTAAGTGTAGTTTATGAGTTTCCTCCCCCAACAATTTCTAGGCGTTTTTCTTTTATATTTTCTAAAGTCAATATTGTTAGTTCTGACTAACTGATTGGTTTTTCCACTGTTTTGGTGCGTTTGCACGCGGTATCAGTTTTATTATATTTTTAACAACTTAATATACTGTATTGAGATGTGATCGTAATAGCTATAAAAGTAATTTTTCTACAGGCAGTGGTGTTCTCATTACTATCCATAATGATATTGTTCGTGATTAATAACCTACCACAATCAATAAAATTGATAATTTATTTATCAAATTCCATGTTAAAAATATCACCCTTATAATAACGTGCACCGTTTGTATTCCTAATTTTAACACAATATATATTTATGATTCCACTAAGTCAGCTATCTTAGCCTATTATCTCTTTCAATTTTAGTTGTGTATTACAATTTGTGGTGACTCTGATTTATATGTTTTCAATATTTTTTTCAAATCAAATGGGATCTTGAATCACTTGGAGTATTCTTGATCTGGTGATTTCTAACAACTCAAGTGTTTTGTTAGTAAGATTAGAGACACAGATTTACAGTTTCGTGTGACCCGTAATACGTTATTACCTACCCTGTCTTTGTAAATAAATGTTCCATTAACTGGGAACTTCCACTTCTTTACAAATATTGTGGATGTACCACCAGACTCCTACGTAAGGCGGTTGGCCTAGGATGGCATGTTAATAAAACCCAGAGTATATAATGAACAATCGTACAAGGAGCGGGTGACCAATATTATAATGGATAAACCAATTTAGTTTATATGCACCTTCGTGCTACGAGTATATATATTATAATACTCGTATAAAATACATACACAATATGACTAATAATAATAACAATAAATACAGGCGCCCAAACAAGAGAAACAGTAAAATATAATAATTGACAATTTGGCAAGAAACAATAATATTGAACGTGATTGATATCACAGGTATCACGGATAGTATACAAACCGACGGCTGAGTCCCTCGCAGTGTGACCACTAAACTGGCTGCGCGTAATTATTGGATCTGATATCACTCTATTTTAGGTGACAGGTCATTGACACACAAATTTGTGTGATATATTTTTTTTACGTACTTCGTGGATTTGTAATTTGACAAGGGACGAAACGAAAGGTAATTATGACGTCCCGCACAACGACACAATAACAGTAGCGTAAACGACGTAACGACCTGGTAATTAATTAATACGTGGTACCAAACATCAACGACTCACACGGCCAAAAACGAGTAAATTGGCCCACGCACCACGCACAACAGCGGCGATATCCCGCACGACAAGATATCGAATAGTAATTAAAAGGTCTGCAAATACTTTCAATAAAAAAATACGTCAACGACGCCAAAAAATGGTACAAAATGGCCCATAACGAAAAAACACGCACACGCGACAAAGGCGACGTCTCGTACGACGGTCGCGTAAGAACAGATAGTATATTGCGCGTAGGTGGATATCCACGGTTGTCGTACAATCAATAGAGGAGGGGACGACGGACGAGCTTGTCGAGCTTATTGCATACAAAGGTCGTCGAACTTGGTCTCAAAATATAAACGATAATCATATTATATCTTGAACAGTGGATATATTAATTTCCATCATGCATGCTATCTTGAAATTTGTTCTTTTCTTATGATCTTCAACTGCTTAGCAACTATAGCTTTAAAATACTTATTTTTGTCAAATTATCCATATTGTCGAACATCCGAATCCTTAAATATTTAGCCGTAGTAAACAATCGATATTTTGTGTATTAAGATCATTTATTTACTTGGCACTTAAACCTTTTAGTACAAACATATTTTTATTGAACATTTTATAAATTAATGAGGGTACTTCATATGTAATGAAAATAAAAATAAAATAATTTTTAAATTATAATACATATACATTAATATAGTTTATACATTCACAGATATAGGTGGTAAGTTCACAATATATTATTATTATTATTATACTTAAATAATATTCTATATTTATTATATTATGCTATGTTTATATTTTTTAATCTACTTTTAAGAATCAATTAAAGTTTTTGGACACGAAACTTACTTTGACATTATCGTTATCAACAAATAGCTCCTCATAATTTTAAGTTATATCTATTTATACGATATTACTTGATATAAGTAATATAATAACATAATATTAGATAACATTATCCCACAAATTTTATAAATTATCTAGATTAAATTTTCACAAGTTTTTTTTTTAACCTCAACATTTCCAATCATACTTCAATACTCTAGACTTCTGAATTTATTGTTTTGAATATCACTAAATGTAATGACTGCTATTAAACACTTATATAGTCTATTATAAACTTAAATTTTTGATTTGTAGAAATATACATCACATATATCAGAGAATCACGTCAAATTCTTCACTAGTATTATGGTCCAAGGCACGAATATAATAACGAAAGCGATAAGTGATTACTAGATATTAA
This sequence comes from Rhopalosiphum maidis, assembly GCF_003676215.2. Lineage (NCBI taxonomy): Eukaryota > Metazoa > Arthropoda > Insecta > Hemiptera > Aphididae > Rhopalosiphum > Rhopalosiphum maidis. The sequence continues at coordinate 37,549,837 of NC_040879.1, read as the reverse complement.
ATTCGACATTTTACTTTTTGCTTTACCACAAACTAAATCACACTGAGCTACATTTCAATCTGCAGTTGGACGAATTGAGTCAAAGTTACACCTAACAAACTTTCTGTTTACAGATTCTAGCGTAGTAACTCATAAATCCAGGAGTTAAACATCCAACTGGTGGAAAGTTATTATAACCGTTCGGCCATTACGAATCTGATGGTTTTCCATAATTATATATTGGAGGTCATTGAGGAACTCAGGCTGATATAATTTTTACGGATTTCTTTGAAGCATATTTTGATCAATTTAATCTTAAAATCCTTATTGTGATTCTTTATAAAGCTAGATTTTGGCAGCTCATTCTATCTCAGTTCAAATTTTATTTATCTGTTAGAATCAAATGTGTTGAATTCTTAGAATATAAATCAAAAAGAATTTAAGCTTTCTTGTAATTTCTATTGGGCTTGGAGCCCGTTGATAAATAATTAAATATCTTAAATTACAAAAATAATAATAATATTCAGCTATTGTAAGGTTGCATTAAATACATTTCTAAAATATTTATTTAATTTACATTTATTGTTTGTTGCTTTTAGATTGTACAGGTAGCATTATCGATGTTTCATTAAATATATTTTATCAATACATTAATTATATACATAATATGTTTACTATAAAAAAGGAACGATGATTTTTTCAAAATTATTTTTTGTTTATGATATAATATCATACACCGATTTTTTTTAATGTTTAATTACAAAGTATATATTTTTTTTTAAACAGCGGAAATAGTTGAATCATATAAAAGCAAGTTTATTATTATTTATTACATAGGATAAGAGTTTTTATACCATTATAATATCTTATTTAACTCAACAAAGTAGCTTTAACCAGGAACAGATTACTTTAGCCCCAGATAGTTTTCAATTATTATAAATAATTTTCTGACATATGCCATTAGCATTATTGTTACTGTGTCATTGTCATTCTGTGCATATACACTAGCGTATATAAAATCAGGAGTTTTTAAATTTTTAGACGCATTTAGGTAATATTTAGTATACCAACAAAAATAATCAAAATTATATTAGTGCTTAATGTTTTGAGGAATAAAAATATTCATATTTTAAACAACAGATTTTTATAATTGTGATTTTCATATTTATTGGAAAATCTTATTAAGTAAAACTTGAAAATATTTAATTTCAAATAAAAAAAATAACTTGGTTTAGAAAGTGCTACTTATTAAAGTTATAAATCAGCATTATTATATTATTTTTAAATATTTTAAAATTTCAATTTAAAATGATTTACATTGTCTTATTTATATTAACTGCAGATTAAACAAACAAAAGAAAAAAAATAAGCAACATATTACAAATTTCTTATTGAATTAATTTTAATGTTTGAAGAAAATTTCCTATCTTTTAGTCAAAATCGATAGGTTCGGTTATATCTAATTGTCTTAGGATGCTCAAACAATTAATAGCAACCAAATATTGTATAGAAGATCAACACAAATTAAATCAATAATTGATTTTCATTTAAAGTATTACTTTTAAAAATATAATAATTCCATATTTTGTTGAATGACTGTTATTTTGTATTTTTTTTTTTTATGTAGATTCCATTATGAATTATTTTCAAAAAAATTTTCATGTATTAATATTGCTCTGATTTAAATTAATTTAATTTAGGTTTTTTTTTAGTATTTCATGTTTTTAACGCACGTTTCATTCACTACAAGCTTGAAAATTATCTTCCAATTGTTTCTAGAATTATAATAATATCTTATAGAAAAATATTTCTAAATATTTGGAAAAGCGTTTTTATGTATCATATTATCCCCAATCATAATTTGTTTAATAATAATAACTGAAGTAACACTGTACTTTTAAAGTATTATTATTTTATATCTATGAAAAAATTAATGATTTGGAGTATTAAAAAAAAAATTTTGAGTTGGGGGATGCTGAAGATACCCTAACTATTCACTAAATCCATTAACCTCATCACTGAATGAACAATAAAATATTATTAAATAATAATCAAAATTTATAATTTACATTTTTTATAGAATATTATTATTATAAACTAAAATTAAAATTAAAATGTATTGAACTAAAATATAAAGTGTACCAATTACATAATGTTATTATTATATATTTATTAGGTCATAATCCATTCAATAATATTGTCAAATCATTAGATATACGTATGCAATTTATTATATATTATATCTAACTTGAATCAATATATAAATATATTACACATGTAACAATACAAAGTACTAACAAAAATGTCCATGCAATTACATGTTGAGTATAGATTCAACTTATGAGTTTACTGAATTTGAACTTGAATTGCATTATTACATGAACATTTTATATTTCAAAATGCAATATAGTAATTCATATATTTAGACGAGTAGTTACAAGCAGATGAATGTCATAAATATTAATATTAATTCACCATTTAAAGAAAAAAAAATATTTATAAACATTAATATAATTATCATAGTTATTTCCACGAAGTATAAAACGATTTCATTCATTATATAGTATAATATTTAATACTACAATATTACCAAGTAGATCGTTATAAGTTTCAAAATAGATCAATGTTTTCATAACAACACAGCAATTAATACTAGGAGTTATTATATCTTCAAATAATTTAGTTTGTTATGAGTGCTATGACTCTACTATAATTCCTAATAAATTCCAATAATACAAAAGAGACAATAAACATCATCAAATATGTATAAAAAATAATTATGAATCACATTTGTATATATATTTTTTGTAGTTGCATCGGGTAAAAAGAATGCAGAAGGTAAAATATACAATTATGTTAAGTACAAGTGTTTCTTTTGAAATAATGTTTTATAACATATTAAAATATTATTCGGAAGAAATTAAAACTACTCAATTTTATTTTCTTGCTGCATTGTTAATCATGTAATTTTTTGAATGTTATAGAATATATTACAATATTAAAAGAATTACCAAGTAATTGAAATTTTATATAATTTTTGTAGATTTTAAAGTTAAAAAAATAATAATATAATTTAGCATTTAAAATTTTAAAGATAAATTATTCAAAGTTCATAATTTTAAATACCTATGAATAATTTCTGGAAAAATCAAATCTATGCTATAGTATATTTTTGAATTAAAAAAATAAAATAAAATAAAATCCATCATAAACTGATGGAACGTGTCATTATTATCCCCATATTTATTTCCAATCGTTGTTTTTTCTGAGTATAACGTTGGTATTTTGGTAAAAGAATTTTAAAAAGTCGACGGTAATTTTATTGGAAAAATTAACCTGGTATGATGAATTCAATAATTGTACCAGTGGTGGATCCAGAGGGGGCGATTGGGGCGATCGCCCACTCCCCCGTTCTCTCAAAAAAAATAGTTTAAGTCCCTGATTTTAGTTTTTGACGTAATTATACTTCAAGGGTAACAAAATTATAGTGATATATTTTTTTATTACTATTATAAACTATAAAAAATATTTTTTTTGTTCTGTACGAGACTGTTGAAAATAACATATGTATGTACCTAAATAAATACTTAATCAAAATTAATGTGTGCCCTTTAAAAATCACTCCCCTCTGTTATTTTGGTCTAGATCCGCCCCTGAATTGTACTACGGTATTATAAAAACTAACGAACATATATAACTAAAATGTTAACAAAAGTTGATAAAAATTTTTATAATAATTTAATTGAACAAATATTTCCAAAACGTCTCAATTAATAAAATGTTTTTCTAGTATCTAGAATACTTATGTTTGGTATAATTAATACTTTTTATTTGTATTTTGTAGATCCAAATGCTGATAATGTAGAAGGTAAAACATACAAAGGAAAGGCTAATATACATTTTTGTTCATAAATTTAATTATATAGTAGTACATTATTAGTGCAGAAAATTTGTAATACTTTATAATAAATTTATAGTTATGGCTGGATTGAAAAAAAAAATCTATTATTTATAGTTTCTACCGGTTTATCTAATACCATCATTTTTCATTTTTCGTAGAATACATCGATAAACATTTATTAAAATCAAGTAAACAATTACATATTTACAGTTTAAAGTTTCAAGTATTGATATAACAATTCATAATTTTAATATAACAGATATTTATAATTGTATGAATATTTTAATATTAGAACTATGTAAAGGTCGAAAAAGTAAGATTACTTTTGATTACGTAAATTAAAGAATCTTATTAGATTTTATCACCACATTTTAAAATGTACTTTTCACATTATTTTAGAATACAAGAAAGCCGTAAAAAAATTAAAAAGTAATTTAATTTTAATACATTTGTTTTACGTGTTAAGAAGATGCCAGTGTAGTATTTGTTATCTCTCTTTTTCTAACCCACACGCAACATAGCAAATTTTACGTTCACAAAAATGGCTATAACCATATTAATTTCTTGAATTAGAGTGAAATGACCTATTATAAAATTTAAAGTTAAGAACATTATCTGGGGCATTTCATAAGCGTTTTATTATATTGTTATTTTAAAGCAACTTATGAGTATTTTAAAATTGTTAATTGTTTATACATCTTAAAAAACTCAAAACTCGCTTGGAAATAAAAATATAATAAAACGCTTATGATATGCCCTTAATAATGTTCTAGCTTTAAATTCTATAATATGTCATTTCACTTTAGTTTAAGAAATTAATATGGTTTTAGTCATTTTTGTGAACGTACAATTTTCTATGTTGCGCGTGGGTTAGAGAGAGATAACTAATACTACGCTGGCATTCTTCTAAGGTTAAAAAATTTAAATTATAATTTATTATTAATTATTCAAGGATCATAGGTATTAACAATTTAATGATAGGATAAATTTAAATATTTCATCAGTTATAGGTATTCTTACAATTTTTTAGAATATTATTAATTTTATTCGCTGTTGATTCAATTTTAATTCATACCTAATTAACCTATATATTAGGTACGTATATATGGTTTTACTTTGGTTCACCTAATGTTAAATATTAAAATTGAACTAATTAATAAAATAATATTGATTGTAATATAGGTTTTAATTTAATTTTTTTTTATCTTATTCTTATATTGGGTGCAGTTTTTTTAACCCAAAATGAATTATATGAAAAATAAATCTACATCATTTGCGTAACTTGGTTGCACGAACTAAACATTTATTAATTCAATACTGAGCTCATGGTCCTACTATATGAATGAAGTTTTTTACTTAAGACATATTATAATAAATAGAAAAATATTTATTAAACATATGAAACCCCATTTAAATCAGACAATTTTCACTCAATTTAATCAATTTTATATATTTTAATTTTTAATCACATAATACGTTTTAATATTTTAATATACCTATTAACTATTTACTGCAGTTTCGTTACTAAGTAATAAATATATACCGCGTGTTCCATTATTTAAAGAAGACTGAATTTCAAGGCCAGATTATATATTTAAATGAATCGAATTTTTTCATAAGCTAGTCCGAGCTTGTAATATATAAATATACATTTTCAAATAAATCTCAAAATTTTAACTCTCCCAATACGTGCATTATACACCTTGCATTTTTTTTAAATACAACCGATGTTTTCTGAATAAGAGCTAATTCAATTTTAATAAATAATAGATTTTTAAGATTCATTATATATAAAATGTATAAAACCGTTAATAATTATTTATTATTGGTTACCTTTTGGATTATTTTACCTATGTTTTGTTGAATGGTATAGAATACGTAAAATTAAATACGACACTAAATTATACATGGTATAATATAAAAAAAAAAACACTACATTTATTAGGTTTTTAAAAATTAAATTCTTGAACATAGTTAATTTTAAAGCGCTCTAAATTTTTGAAATTTCTCAAATTAATTAACATTTTTGAACACAAATTAGAAGGATGTCATCAGCGAATGATATGGTGAAACTTAACTTGTGCAAAAATCGTCAATAGATTATTCCAAAATCATTCACTAGAGATAAAAATTTGGAAGCATATCGATTGACGTTTACAAACATTGTAAAAAATGTTCCTCCTCATCTATCGTTTAATTTAAAACCTCTGGATTTACCACATCATTCACAGTTGTATTATTGTACATTTTTGTTTTTTTATACAACAATGTGTACATTACCTGATAATTGTTTTTCAAGCTAATACTTTTCATTCAAATGTTTCATTACTGTAAAAACTACGCACACTTTTAGGCATGTACATAATAAACGCTGATGCGTTTATTTATACTCTAAGATTATATAAATAAAGAACCGCTCATTTTATGACGTATGGCGTTCACGTACTATTGTTCTTTCGATATTATACAATACTAAATTTAAACCATATTATAATTATTTTTATTATAATATGACAGTACCTATATAATACAAAGTATATTTTTTATTAACAATCCAGTTATTCACTATACTCTGTCCAGCGAGAGAACGCGCCGCAAACCGACCAAAATCAGTTTTTCTGTGTATTCCCCAATGATACACAGCCATAAGCGAACCAGTTTTGATAGCATAGTGACTTGGGGGGATGGGCAAAATCAGCGCGTTCTTTCGCTGGACAGACTATAGCTGATAATATTCAACATGAATCTTATAAAAGATCAAATCACTTCAATATTAAACATAAAACCCACAGTTAATGGGTTATTCAGGAAAACGTACAAAGCGGAGACGCATATTAAGAATTTACCTATTTAGCCCCTAATATTATTTTGATAACCTTTGATTACAAAAATAGATTGAGGTAGATTTTACAAATTTGAAATACTAGTCATTTTTCTCTTTCTCCGTTTTCTAAAGAAGCTTCTATAACTCCATGTTTCTACCCGAAATTTTTCTTAAAGTTAAATATTTCAACCAAAAGATGATGACAGATAGTTTGCGTTTAAGAATTTTAAATTAAAATATTGTATTAAATTTATATCGATATTCGATTTTTTTCATTTCTATTATAACCACAAAATGATGTAGAGATTTTTATAAACAATAAATTAATAAATTAATTATAACATTTATTTTATAGTCAGTACAAAATACATAAATTTTTACGATTCTCTGTTTTAGCTAGAGGAAGAGACTACTGGTATTATCACATAAAGATTTTACATAAGGCCTATCATGGTACGTATTCTTGTGAAAAAATGCTAATAAATTGCTTTAATTGAAATAAAAAACGGGAATGTATAGATAACTAATTATCTAAAATCTTATTTTTTGTTTAATTACTTGATTTGTCCGAATATGGACTTTAATTTAAATGTCAACAATAGAATGTCGTATTATTATGATTTTTTGATTTAAGTATAAACACTATGAATAATATTATATTACATTTTTAAGCCTAAATCATACTAAAAATGAAACATTTCATATATTTTTTACTTAAAATAAATATCAAAATTTAGTTTTCAAATTCTCATAAAAATAAATTGCTTATACTTATAGGTGTATATTATAAATTTACTTATATAACTTATTAGTTATTTCTACTTCATAGCATTACAAATAAATAATAGTCTTTTCGGGGTTAAAATATCCTAACCAATCACTGTGATTCGGTTGTAGTATTCTGCATGGTAATTTATTGTCACAATATGAATTATACACAGTATGGCATTATGGTGCAATGGCTACACGGCTAGTCATCGGTCCAAATTTCCACACGGTGAAAATAAATACTAAATCATATTCCCCCATCGACGTTCTGATTATTGTTCTTCACTGCCATTACCACTAGGCCCAATCCATAGTAAGTTATGTCCACATATGTGAAAATAATACTCTTAGAGAATGGGAAAATAATGAGCTAGATACACTCTACCATTCCTAAGTGATTAATATCTTGATAAAAGTCATTAAAATGGAAACAAAAAAAATATATGTATATAATAATAGTATAATGTACATAATAATAAACATAGTGGTTAGAGGTTACAACTACTTACAGGTATTTTGTTAATTAATTATTTTTATTTAAACAAAAATCTAAATTTCTTATTTATTACTGAAAAAACATGTTTTTGAAATTTTAACTTGACTGAAATTAAATATTTGTAGGTGATTTACAAAGATATTTGGTTACATCAACGTGGTGCCAAATGAAATCTGCAGTTGAATCAAACATAGAATAGTCGTAAAAGATTCATATCATACTAAACCTAATATATCTTAAAAATATGTAATAATCATAATAATAACAACTAGACAATAGTGAACTTATTTCTGTTTTATAATAAGTGCGTTCCAAGATATATCGTTACTTTTAAGTTATTTATTTATTAGGTATATTAAATGATATTTAAAATACCAAATAAACGTAATGTGTGTGCCAGAAAGCTTTATACATTTTTAAAAATATATTGGTGTTATAACACTATTTGTTTTTTTACAAACTTACAAATAATCGAAATATATTGTTATACATTTTTCAAAATTTCCATTTTGACCACAATAAAAAATTGCGGTAGTAAATTTTTTAGTATTATAGTATATACAGTATAGATCGACATTATTAATGATGGGTATTAGTAACAGATTTCAATAAAAGTGCTACGCGAAATCGGTTACAGTTAAAAATAACAGTATTGCATTATTATTTTTAGTAACTATAATTCTGTTTGTAATGCAATGTACTCTATAGATTCATAAATTGATTAAAGTTCAGTCTAGTGATAAACGTTCAACTTAAAACGATAAATTTATTGAGTTTTCAAAATATTTTTTTTAAAAACATTTAGATTTAATAAATATAAAGTTAGTTTATTCTATGAATTGTTCTTAACAATTTAATCAAACACTTATTATAGTATAAATCAGGCTGCTCAACCATTTTCATATTGCGAGCCAGAATTCTAAATTTATATTTATACTAAGGACTGGTGAAACTCGATTCCGGTGTGTAGATGCCGCTTTCGAGAGGGTTGAGTGAAAATCGTTTCACTGGACAATCGATAGGGAATGGTGATCAGGTGTCTAGAAATTGGTCACTAAAAATTTGATAAAATCGATTATCGTTTTTGTAAGTTAACAGTTTTTCTATAACTTATCATTCATCAATCGGTATTAGGTTTATAATTAAATTTTTAAATGACTAATGCCAGTGTCGCTCTCAGACTAGTACCACATGTAAGTATAAAGTAAAAAAGATCCGTGTCCGAGTGTTACATCCTAAAAGAGTAAGCTGTCTGATAAAAAGTGAACAATCTGGTTAAGTGTGAGCTGTCCAATTTAGTAGAGTAAGTGTACTGAATAATAAGAAATATAATTTTGACAAGTATGTCGTTAGTTATAAATAATTATTCATTATCTATGTACCTATAATGTATATATTAAATATTATGTTTCAAAATTGTATTGTCTTTTTTCATAAAACTGGTTAATATAATAAAAATTGGATTTTATATTGACCTTTTATTAATATTTTATATTTTTCTTTAAAGAATTTCTACATCTATCTCTTATTTGTTGTATTTTTAACAAATCTATATTGTTGATTAAGAAAACGAATACATTTGATATATACAATATACATATATTATGGTTAAAATATAAAAACTATCACTTTTATAATCCCTATACAATATGAGTTGACTTAATTAATATTTTAATTTAAATACATAATGATTTTTAGTTGTTACCTTTTTCTTTGGAATCATCATATTTCATTATAAATATGACAGTTAATAAAATTAAAACTTTATAAGAAATCATTGTTATTATTCAGAAAACTACAAACCACAAGAATAAATTTTGTTTTGTGAAAAATATAATATTATTATTATTTGAAAAGGTGCATTGTGATATTTTTATGTTTTTTTTATTAACAACTAAGAAAACACTGTATTTTATTTATAAAATAAAATACCACTGTAAACACATTCGTAGCAGGTGCAGTTTCTTGAACTATGATTATAAAAAATGTTGTTTTGACCTCTTTAAAGTACAATATAAATCCTATTGGCTATCTAAAATCACGTTCGAAGTAAAAATTGAAGCCTTTTATTAACAACTCATTAATTATTATGGATACAGACATATTTTATTTTTAGTAAATATAGAATAAAGTATTGGCAAGATTTTGGTCTAATAAAAGGTTAACTAATTATTATTTTATTAGAATGGGTTACCCAACATTTTTATCACTGCACACGGTTTGCATCCCAAAATTTCTTTATCACATAAATTGCGTCTTAGTGATATTTAACGACTACACAAATAGCGTCCCAACGTAAAAAAAAATTTTTTTTCCATTTTATACAGCCTTAAAACTGTCAATAGCAAACTATGAGTTTATGATTATTGGTAGGTTAAAAATATTAATTATAGTTATGCAATTAGAAATGAATAAAATGAAAATATTTAAATTCAAACGATAGGAGTGTAATATAATAAATAAAATAAAATAATATTAAAAAAATTATAAATTGAAAATTGAAAATTAAAAAACTGGTAAAAACTTGAATGGAAAGCCTAACCTTATTTTTGTATTCTTGACTCAAACCAACCGTTTGAATTTTCCTCTACCAACTTTGATCCTCTCATTTGAACCGATAGCCACATGATTAATAATATTAACTTAATGATGAGTGAATATCTTTTTCAAAATCAACAAGTATTATTATGGATAAACAATTGATATTATATTTTAGAAATTCAGATTTGAGATGTGTAAATGCTTTAGTATAAGTATCTATATTTTTACTAGGAAGTAAAATTTTACTATAGATTACTACTTACTTAAGTAATTTTTTACTTCCTAGTAAAAATATACCAGTGGTTTATGATTATTTTTTTTTTCAAGCTACGGACTTTAAACAATTGTGTAAACAATTTCGAGCAAATTTTAAAAGTTTTACCCAAAAATTTTGAAGTAACTTCAATTAGAAATTTTAAATAACGGGACGCAATTCATGTAGGTACCAACTTATGACATTTTTTTATTTTTGGACGCAATTCGTGTGTAGCCAATTTATATGACTGATTGTTTTGATGGAGTATTTAATGCATTACATATACATAGTAAGAAAGCCAAAATCTGTTAAACCTATATTTTTCACGTACGTGAAATGGTGAGGCGGTGCTAATGAGATATTAAAATACCTGTCGTGGGTTTGTTATGTGTTTCAATAATGGTTCGTCTTGAAATATATTGTATAAAAGGTAACTCATACTCATCATTTCTAATATATATTGACTAATTATTGTATTTATAATAAAAACAAGTAAAAAAATGCAAATGTAAATAAATCGAAGTCACCGCAGAAACCTGCTAATATTGATAATAAACGTAATCACTCAAGCTCGTCCAATTCAGAACCATCGTCACCAAAATTACTTCAACATGTAAGCAAAAAATTATTCGTGACTCGAAACCGGTTTGAATTATTAAAACTAACTGAACCAGCAGAATAAACTATTGAAACTATTGTAAAGGAAAAACAGTAAATTGCTAATCCAGTTCTCACTTACTCTAAACCTCCCCCCCCCAATCTTCGTACGAGGCGTAGTAGACTTCCTTGGTGTTTGTACAGAATTAATCGAATTAATCGGTGTCGATAACTTTATTTGCAAGTCAACGGCTGATCATTTAAAAATCCAAACCTACAATCCCGGAGAGTATAGAACATTAGTTCACTACTGAAGAAATGAACAAGCTAAATTCCATACATTCCAGCTAAAAGAAGATAAACCAATGCGTATAGTTATTCGTAACTTGCACCCATCTACTTCAACGGAATTGATAAAAAGTGAACTTGAACTTTGCCTATACGAAGTTAGACAAGTTACGCAGGTTATTCATAGAATTAGTAAAACACCCCTGCTTTTATTTTTTGTCGACCTCGAGCCGACAGATCATTCAAATGAAATTTTTAAACTTGAATCCTTACTGCACACAAAAATTAAAATAGAAGAACCTCATAAACATAAAATTATTAGCCAATGTCAGAACTGTCAAGCTTATGGTCATACTAAAGCCTACTGCGGATATAGTCCTCGTTGTGTCCTATGCGGTAATGACCACTCTTTATCTGTATGTCCAAACTCACGTCAAGACCCAATGCGATGCGCCCTCTGCACAGGTAACCATCCAGCAAACTACAAGAGATGCACAGTTTATAAAAACCTTCAGCAACGTAAGAAAATCAACCTAAATAATCACAAATTACATGTAAACTCTAGTTATAAGTCTAACAATGTATAAGATAGCCACCCACGTAATACCACTCCCTACAATCCTCCTGGCCAATCTCAAACGTATGCTCAGGCAACTCTAGGTCAACATCTACAATCTGATATTCCTCCGCCAACTCCTGATATTAATTCGCTAATGTCAAGCTTTGTAAGCGAGCTTAAGACTCTTATCAATCCATTAATCTCATTACTTACTCAAGTAATCTCAAGTTTATTGGCTAGAAAAAATGAATAATTCTGCTACAAATAAGTCCCTCCTAGTTTTACAATTTAATGCTAATGGTCTTAAAAATCATGTTAATATATTACTATATGATAAACGTATTGACATTGCCCTTATCACAGTAACACACTTCACTAAATATACACATATCTTCATACCTGGTTACTAGCTAATTAAAGCCAATCATCCTGATAATACGGCACATGGTGGTGTTGCAATATTTATTAAAAATTCAATCCACTTCCTACATCTTACCAATTACTGTTTCGATTATATTCAATCGCGCACAATAAAAGTTAAGCTAAATAACATACCCATTACTGTAGGTGCATTTTATTTTCCTCCGCGCCACAATATATCGAATGCTACGTTCACGGATTACTTCAATTCAATCAAAAATAATTTTATCATAGATGGTGACTTTAATGCTAAACACAATGCATGGGGTTTTCGCACAAATAACCCTCGTGGAATTGTCTTATATAATATTGTTAACACAAACAATTTCAATGTACTTGCATCACCAAGCCCAACCTATTGGCCTTCTTCCCCAGCAAAAAAACCTGATATTTTAGATATATTTGTCACTAAAATTCCTAGTAATTTACACTGCCTAACTAATAACATATTAGATTTAAACTTTGATCATTCATATGTTATACTCAATGTGTCCACCACTGTTTTTGCACGAGTTGAACCACCTAGATTTTTTACCCCTTTAACTGACCATCTCGAATTTCAAAATATCCTTAATCAACGAATTGATTTAAAAGTTAAACTTAAGTCAAATCATGATATCGATGAAGCGGTGAATAACTTGACCATGCTAATCCAATCAGCTGCTTGGGAAGCCACCAAGCCTAATAAAACACATGATTCTAAAAATAATTACCCAATAGTATCTGATCAAATTCGCTGCCTAATAGTAGAAAAACGAAGAGCTAGAGCTAAATACCAAGTCACTAGGCTTTCATCTCACAAAACAGCTTATAATAAACTCGCTAACTCACTAAAAAAAGCTTTGGCAAAAAATAAATCATATGAATTCGAACAAAAATTACACTCTCTATCTGTCATTGATGGGAGTTTATGGAGGGAAACTAAACGATTACTTAAATATAAAACTGCTTCACGCCCACTGTTAAATGCTGACTAATCACTCGCCGTTTCAGATGCTGAAAAAGCGGAAGTATTCCAAGCCCATCTTACTAAAACCTTTTGTCCGCATGAGGACATTCATATTCCGCAACATATTATCGATGTTGAAAATTATTTACATTCTACCTTATCAAGTGCTCGCCCAGAAAAATACTTTACACCTAATGAAGTTAAAAGTATGATCTGAAATTGCTCTCGCAAAAAATGTCCAGGGTTTGATCTAATAACGGCTAATGTTGCTAATCGCGTATTGAACAAAGCCTTCATACTGCTTACTTATATCTACAATGCTATTTCGAGACTTTCATACTTCCCCACTCTTTGGAAGTTTTCGCAAATAATTATGTTTGCTAAGTCGGACAACCTCCTAACCTCGTATTTATCCGCACATAATATCGAAAAATGTACTCCTGTCCTCACAATTTGGCTTTAGAGCCAAACCCAGCACCGTACACCAGGTCCATAGAGTAATTGATGCAATCTCTACCTCTCTTGAAAACAAATGTTACTGTACTTGTACGTTTTTAGTCATCTCCCAGGCATTTGACAAAGTGTGGCATGAAGGTCTTCTATTTAAACTTCGTATATTTCTTCCTCCTACACTATTTCTACTAATGGAGTCATATCTTACAGACCGACATTTTCAAATACGTTAAGGTTCCACCACCTCAAATATAACCACAATTAGTGCAGGAGTACCTCAAGAAGGTGTACTTTCTCCTGTCTTATTTAATATTTATGCTGCCAATCAACCTTCTACACAAAATACTATTGTCGCTGATTATGCTGACGATAAAATCATATTATCAGTACATAATGATCCACTAATTGCTTCAAGAAATTTACAATCCCTCTAAATCTACTCTCAGAATGGTATGCCAAATGGAAAATTGAATTAAACAACAACAAATCCATTCACACAACTTTCACCCTAAGACACGGACTTTGCCCTAACGTAACTGTAAATAATTTACCTATACCTGCTCTTGACACTGTTAAATACTTAGAACTAAACCTCGACAAAAGACTAACATGGCAAAATCATATAAGGAAAAAAAGACTAATATTTAATGCCCGCTCCCGCTCTCTAAAAGTATGACTTTCAAAAAATAAATTCTCATATTTAAAAACAAAACTTCAAATATACAAATTTCTTCTGAAACCCATATGGACGTATGGAATTCAACTATGGGGATCGGCAACAAAATATAATCACAAATGCTTCACCATTCGTCTCTAACATGACCCTCTACAAAGACCTAGGTATAAAAAAAGTAGAAGAAGAAGCTGCTATTTTCTATAAACGATTCTATAATAAATTAGAAAACCATGAAAATCCTCTAATAAAAGCCCTACATATCCCGTCACTTCCTGGTAATCACCGTCGCAGGCTGAAAAGGAAATCACCTAACTTAATCCTAATAAGTTATAAGTTATCAGATAATAAACAAACTAAGTGCTACTGATGGGTGGCTTCTTATTCACGTAACCCTATAATGTTTTGTTACCCTAATCTCACATATACTTATTATGCTTAATTGTATAGATTGTATATTTCTTGAAAAATAAAAAAAAAAAAATAAATATTTTAAATATACGGTATTTTAGAATTTCAAATACACAAAATACCTATATATTGCACTAAGTTTTATTTATTTTCAAAAAAAATTTCGTGTTATAAAATTATTTGTCATTTTGTTAACTTTTAATAAACGTATAATATTATATTAGAAATATTGAAAAATTTACATTCTTTGAAAAAAAAAAACGAGAATTGCGGCTACTACCTCTCTTATTAATGCTAAAAGAACATAGGAACTGACTCGAGAACCGGAAACGGATATCTTTGATATTATGTGAGATCGAGCTGAACGTAATTGGGCTCAAAATCTAACTCACATCGTGTCAGTGTCTTACAATTTTTTTATTTTTACTCAATGCGACAATTTAGCTCAAATAAATAATTGGGAATAATAAAAAAAAATAATAATAAAAAACATTACTATAAAATAATAATTGTGTACAAAGAGACAATAAAAATAAATAAATAACTCAACAAACATATTATAGATTTGTCCTAATAAAAAAATTAATAATAACAGTTTAATATGATATAACAAAATTTATATACATATACAAAAAAACAAACATAACACAATTATTGTGCAACCCCAAACAACCGCCCACCATTCTTATACATAAAAAATTATGTACACTTACCAAATATTTAGCGAGGTAGTGGGGCGGCATGTCGAACGTCTCAGGCGAGGCAGGGACCCCGACGGAGAGAACAAGTGCTGAGGTGAAATTAAGTCTTTACATTTGGTCGGTAATTGTACCAACTTACCCAAAGGACGCGTGACTGTAGCGGCGCCCGTTAAAACCCGATCGCCCACTCGGACGTGCCCATCGGCCGCAGTAAGTGAGTTTGATTCCCAAGACTTATTTTATGTATTAGTAATTAGTGGATTCTCGGGTCAATAATAGGTATGTACGAGTTGATTCCCTATTGTTGTATATCAATAGATTGAGCTGTTAGAAGTGCAGTCGAAAACATATATTAAATATAGGAGCAATAGGACTAGAAAATCAATGAAAGCCTAAGAAAAACAAAGTTTTTTGAGAGAAACGATGTCACGGTTATCTCATTACCAGATACCAGTTTTAAAAAAAACAATGTGTTTTACATTCTTACCTAACTAATATTTTTTTTAATAAATAATATATTAGAAATAGATAATATATATATAATAAATATTATATTAATAGAAATACAATAAATAATTGATAAATAAAAATTAAATGATTTTCAAAATATGAAAAAGCTAAAAAGAACAACATTTTTGAGAAACTTATCAGCCAACCGCCTCGTTGTCTATTGGATTATACTAATAGACTGAATATTTGACTAAATATCGAAAAAAATATATAATGACCCGAGAATCAATTCGTACATACATCTTAATGACTCGGGAATCAACTCAACGGTATCTGTGTAGGTAAACAGGTACCTGGGACTCAACTCGTACGCAGCCTCATCGGTACCGAGCAACAACTCAATCACGCAGCCGAAGCATCACAACAACAAGGACTTTGACTATCGATCACAACCACCATCTCATTCACGTTAAGGTTGGAAACACCCTCAGTCCACTTAGATCTATTTTGAAGGGTGGTCAAGTACTCTGATGACCAACGGTGACAAAATGCGCGATGGCATTGGACCATCTAATTACCATCTGTTGAAAAGGACGCGAGCCTCCTCGGGACCTAACCCACCGTGGTACCGCCAGCAACGGATGGCCAATTGAAAAATTCCCCAACGTCAGGCACTCAGAGGTTGTGCGGATCGGTGGAGGCAGGTGTCAGCAGGCTTCAATACGGCTTCTATGCGGTTTAACACAGTGGTGAACTCTTCACACGTAAACACATGTGTAACTATCACTCGAACCAATAACCGTTTTGTAGACCGGACGGCCGCCTTCCACAAGTGTGGGGTGCTAGGTGGGTTGAAATGCCACATACACAAGTTCGAAACGATGCTCTAACCTTCGGGGCTCTGAATTAATACCCATTGGCCATTGCCCGCAATTGTTTATCGGTGCCTACAGAGTGCAAGTCTTCTGATATAAAAAAAATATCAAAATGGTTTTATTGAAATTTTAATCTTAATTTGTTAACAGAAACCTTAATTGAAGTTAAAGATAGATGATTTTTTTTCCTATACAAATAGCCAATAGACAATTAGATCATTGTGAAACGAATACAATCATCGCTCCTCTCAGAATCTAAAATATTAATATTTAAATTTGACTATTAAGAATGAAGATTCACGATATAATAACATATTTCATTATCATTTATGTTTTCTTTAGAGAGTAGAGACTATAGAGACTCCAAGTTACCAAAAATAAAACTATTCGTGATATCACGAATTCATTGAATGCAATTATTATAGAAATGGATGTAATAATGTAGATGATCATTTTTTAGGAGTTGAAATAGCTAGCAAAGTGCGGCTATTTTAAAGAAAGACATGATTCATTACAGATAAATATATAAACATTCAATTGTATTAAGAATTAATCATAATTAGGCTACTAAATTTTCAACCCCTGATATATTTACACAACATCGTTATATGTAATTACTCGTAAATTGTAAAAATCATTGCTTTTTTTTGTTGTTGTTTTACTAATTTTACAATTTTTACTATAAAGATAAAAATCGGTGAAGTGACAAAATGTGTATAATTTAAGGATCTTTATAAAACTGTTTTATTTTTTTATATGTAACTATTGAGTATACTACTATTAGTTGTAAACAATTTATTAATATTATTATTATTATCTACCAATAGTTAGAAGTTTTGTTACTGTTTATTAATTATAAAAGACTGTCTCCCAGAGCGGCAAGGTGACACACTTTTTATATGGTGTGGTAGCAAAGTGATACTAACCAAATACCTGGGATATTTTCATAAATATTACATTATTTTTATATCTAAACTTGTTATATTATTAAACTTAAATTAATAATTTAATTTGTGATATATTATTAAATCTATAAATTATAATATTCTTAACAATTATTTACTGCGTGTTATTTATTTTTGTTAAGTATTTTAAACAAAAAAAAGATCAGAGGGACCTTAGAGAATTATAACTTTTATATTAAAAAAATAATGATTTCATTCCTTGTATTTAAGGTCTTAATCTTAAATCATTTAAAAAATTTTCTCTATTATATTTTATTTGTTATAATTTTATCAAACTAACAATTTTACGTACTAATTTTAAAATAATAATATTTTTTGTTACCATGGATTTGATTTATTTGTAATAAACAAATATTGTATTTCTATATCATAACCTATTTTCAATTTAAAAATCGGTAAGTCGATTATTATAAGAATTATAAATTAATCTTATATTATTATTTTAATCTGGAATTCGATGAATAAAATACTTCGAGCCGATTTCAACGCTTGTAAGACAATGCCACTCCAACAATTAATGGGGAGATTGAGCGTGAGCAATAAGTACGTACCTACAAATAAAATTATGTAAATTAAAATTAAAATTATTCTTATATTTTTAATTTCATTACATATATATAAGAACTATAGGCTAAGATTGAATCCATTCTAGTCTGCAATATAGAGTAGGTATAAAGAGTGGTGATGACTCTGTTGACATAAAGGTGTCTCGCAATAAGATTTGGTATTCTTGTCGATTTGTATCCTTATCCGTGGAACTATGAGTTTTGGCTTTTCCGAGAAGTTAACGACGTACGGACATACTTAAATGATTTAATTAAATAATCCGATGTCCACACTATTCGTCCTGACCTCAACATATTTGTGTTATTAATGAAACAGAAAAAACGTGTCGTGTTACATCGAACCTACAATATTTGTAATAGGATTTTTAATTTTTACATAAATAGATTTATCACAATAGGGCTCGTATAACAATATTTAAAAATAAAAAAATTGACATTTTTACGTTTTAATATGCTAATATTGTTTTAACTACACAGCTCATCGTGTTTGTGAAATTTTGAAAGTCAAAACTAATTCTTTCACCACGATAATGCATAAAATATTGTTTTTTTTTATAGCGGGTTTTCGATGAATTTCGTATACATTTTTTAGATTGTCCAAACTATAATTGTTTTAGAAGATTAAGCAAAGGCCCCTTTACCATTCTAGCATATATATATATATAAGTCTAACACCTAAAATCAAATGGTATCAATTATGACAGGTCAATACCAATTTTCAACCAGATATCCTACTAATTGTTTAGGTCAAAGAAAAAGACTAAATAAGTAAAACAGTTACTAAACGCTATTAATGTTATGTACCTACATTAAACATAACCCTGTTTTAAATAACCCTTTTTGTTTTTTTTAAATTTTTATATCTAGTTTATACTTTAATTGTTATGTAATATATGTATTATTTAATAATTATCACTTATCGTATCAATATTCGATATTTCAAATTTTAAAACATCACCAACATTTTATTTATTATCACCACATACTATATCTATAGTATACTATTTACTCTATTAAAAACCGAAATTAATCGTAAAAAACCTTTACAAAAAAGTAACGGTTCCGGTAAGGTTCCGGTTTTTAAATTAATTTAAATTAGGCTTTCGGTTAGGTTCCGGTTCCAAAACCGGTTCTTTTCGGTACAGTTACAGTCCCTAGTTTTAGATAATTGTTATGTTAAAATATGGTAAAACTTAAAAATTATAGAACCGTAAAATAAATTATCAGGAATAAAATAATAATGCAGTAATAGTGTCACCGATCATTGATTCATCTTTAATTGTGGTAGGCACCTTAAATCTTTACAGAGAAAATATACAACCGTGAAATTGTAGAATGAAATATTTTTGATAAAAATATGATATTTTAGAAATTTTTGTTCATTTTTTAGATTAACATAGAACGTGTTATAGCCGACCGTGAACTATTCATTCCGCCGACATATTATGTCCACCGACGTACCATATATTACACCAAGGGCATAACCGAAGAATCGTCTGAATCAGTACATCGCAACTTGTGACATGTAAATACCTGAACATTTTATATTATATTATAATATAATATAAATATATAAATATTTCATTATCAGTCTGAACACTTACAAATTGTTTATCTTTTATTAATAAATTAGGCAGTTGCCCGGATCGCCCATAGCTTTCGCCGGGCCTGCTGTTCACCGACGTAATTTCCATACTTCCGACAGAAAATTCCGGGACAGGACGCAAGAGTGATAATACAGACCGTACAGGAATACTTTGTCCAAAGTGTCAAACAGCCAATTTAAATTATTTTTTAAGTAATATATTGCCATTTTTTTTTTAAATTATAGTATACAAAATAATAATTGTTGTCCTATTATAGCTTCTAATCGATTTTTGAGATGTCAACGATGTGATCATATATTCAAAGTGATATCTGCCAAAAAAAATAATTTAAAAGATGTGACAGAAAAACAAATTAAATTTGAACTAACACCAATTCCAAAACAATTTAGTAGTTATTTCAAAACTTATTATTTATTACAACAATATTTTAGCATATTTATTAGTAATATTTTAGTATTTATTAGGATAATATTATCGTGTTTGACATTATTGTAATCGTTTAAAATTAAAAAAAACTTTTTTTTTGGTTGAGGTTGTGTATAAAGTTTTGATTTTATGTATTCAATTATTCCCAAAATAAACTTATTTCAAAATCTAACTTATAATTTTATTTGGCAAATATTTCTATTATGTTTAAGTTTTATTAATATTGTTTTAATAGAGATAAATTTAATGATGAGTTATTTGACTGTGTACATTTCAGATTTCAGATATATGATAATAATAATTAAAAAGAATAAATAAAGTATTTTGAAATATAGGTGTTTATAATTAGATAAATACCTACTGTTATAATAATAAATTGTTTTTGGTTCATTCATAAATTGATTAATATTTAATACATATTATACTTTAAATATTTTGTTTAATACAGTTTTTTACAAGACTTAATAAGTATGTAATTGGCCAAGAGCTAACTAAGAAAGTGTTAGCTTTGGCAGTTTACAACCATTGTAAACGTGTTATTCATAATATTACAGTATCACAAAAGAATGATTTAATTGATCAACGATTATTAGATAATTTACAGAATTCAAAAGGTAATTGAATATGAATGAAATGTATGAATATACAACTGTAACTGTGTTTTTATAAGTATTAAAATTACTTTACCTATATATATATATTTAAGTATGTATACGATTATTAGGTACAAGGTCATTTTAAGTTGTATACAGTAAAAACTCTATAAGAAGAACGAGAATGAGCAAGAAGACTTATTTTTATATATCATATGGTATCACAAATAATACATAATCAATAATCTATGTACAATGTACCTTTACTCTTATAATGAAATTTACATAACGTTTAATTCTAAATATTAAATAAATTTAAAGACAAGAAACAACATTTATTTAACAATCTTTAGTTATTTTTGACTATTGTATTAAATATTTTCAAAATCGTGTTAATTTGTTTAACTTTAGTTCTCGTATCCATTTTGGCTTCTCATTCGTCAATTGGACGGCTTCTTATACAATGTGGATTTATTTTACCATTGACTGCATCTTCAGTAACATGTACGCTTACTACATCAGGACCATCAGGTACAGGATTTCAAACATCGGGTCCAACAAAATCGATTACTGTAAACATTTTAAGTAATATGCTATGTAAATTATTATTGATTTATTTTACAAACAGTTTATTAAGTACCTACAGTAACTTAGTAAAATTGTTGTATGTTACTATGTAAGCATATATTTTAAGTCGATGACACAGTAATATTTTTACTGAGCTATTATAATTCATAAATATAATCAATAAATTAAATCACTTATTGTATTTTGTTAGTAAATGTTACAATTTGAGTGGGTAATTATTTCAGTGCCAAAATGTTTATACAAAATTAAAATTTAGAGTACAATTTTACCACAATTGCTGTAATCCTCGAGCAATTGCTTTTTTTTTCTGTGGTTTATGAGGCAATCGCTCTTAGTGCTTCATCTATGAATGTTAATTCAACTTTGTCTAAGCCAAATAGTAGCTTGAATTGAATGAAATTTATTTTTTTACGAAATCGAGTAAAATAACAATATATTACATTTTAAATATAGGTAATATTATAATATATCCAACTAATTGTCCTAGAGTCTAGGACCTAGACTGAAAAACCATATCCGTTCAGAATCGTTTTTCTTATACAGTGATACCTGTCATTGCATTCAAATCTAACACATCCATTATAGTGACCTACTCTCAATCTCTACTATACAGCAGAGCGATATCCACTTACCCACCTTTTTTTTTATGTATAAATGTTGATAAAAATTATTCGATGAATAAAAACGTTTGACAATTCTATACGAGATCCGCAAAAACTATTCTATCAGATATGTAAAAAACTATTAAAAATACATATGATAATTTTTTTTTTTTTAAGAACCGTTTTAAGTTAAAATGCTGACAAAATTAATCATCATCACAAAACTGAACAAATCCTTTTCAATTTAAAATATCTAAAATATGTTATTTTTTATAATCAAGACTTAACAATTTAAAAAAAAGATCCTCATAAGTAGATTATATATTTAAATCAACAAATTTAAATAATTTATTTTTATAGACATATTAACTTAAAATTTGGACAATACTAAATACATACTTAAACTATAAATAACGATATTCATTATTTTGTTATATTATATATTCACGGGAACATCAAATGTATACTTATGTTATTATATTATTATATATTATACTCGCAATGATACATTAGGTTAAGTTTTGTATTTTCAAATGCAATGTTTTCGGTATAGTAAATTTTAAATGTACCTTATCATCGAATAAATGATCGTATCTATAATAAATATAATTATTAATTTGTTTTTTATAATAAACCATGATATAGGAAATAAAAGTTAACATGTTACGATTATACCATCAAAGACCAATAATTATTAACAGCTGTTTCAAATAGGTATCAAACCATCATAGCATCCAAAAAAAGAGTTGAATAAATTAAAATCGGAAACACTTTAGTTTTATTTAAAACAAACACAGATCATTTTAATATAAATATCCATATAGATAATAATATAGATAATATAGGTATATTATATCCATATAGGTATTTGTAGCAAATTCACAATATAATATGTGTATACTTAGGCTTTACTCTTGACTTCTTGAGCCGTTTCCGTATTCCATGAGTCGCGACTAGTAATACTTAATTCAAAACATGTGCCAAAACGATTTCAATTGTACGTTGTTATAAACATGCGTTTTCAAGGAGACCGATTTTCGTTTCCTTGTCATTTGTCGAAATTACGATAGTAAATTAAAAAATATACAACAGCATAGATATGCCCACACTTCATACATAATGTATATAATAGTGGGCCCATTGGCCATTTTTGACCACTACCAAATGTCTTATCTTGATTTGAAAAAAACGCATCCATTTCTCGTATTATGCGTAGGCGAAGTGCAACGTGTTGTTAGGTGTTGGCCGATATAAGCGGTGAATTTCCGATGACAATATATATTTACATAAAAAATAATGGAATGTAACACACGTGAACAATAAGAATACAAATCGAACATACCCACTGCACTTCTAGAAATTAAATTAAGAATAAATAAAAAAATATAGCATAAAGAATATAATATGTATAAACTCAAAGTTGTATAACTAAACTAAAATTATTAAATTATTAAACCAATATTGCTGTATCACGACTATTCACTACCGGGTATTTTCGTGATACACAAATACACAATCCTCACGTTAATGTTATTGTGCAATTTTTGAATAAAGCAATTAAATATTTTTGTCGTTATAATTTTTTTGAGTTTAAAAATAAAATTAGAAAAAGAATCCTAGGTGCACAGAGCTTCATCATATTTCTAAAGGAGTCACGACAAATACATTTAAAATGTATGATTTATTTTATTGATTTTTGATGAGATCGTGGTACACGGGACATACGTGAATTGAATTAAAATAATGATGATACACTTTTTCTTTGATCTGTAAATTGTGGTAATAGTAATTAAGAATCCTAAATAATTAGTTTCAAATTTGCAAACAAAGAACAGTAATGCATTTATTATTTTTTAAATTAAAAATTAATCTCTAACTTATTATTTGGTTGAAGATACTTAAATATATTTTGACTTTAATAAGTCTCTTTAACCAAAATTAGAATGTTTATAATTAATATAAATAATGACTTAAAATTAGACCAAATACAATATAAAATTACAAAGACAATAATAGGCAATAGTTTAAACTTAATCTAAATATTTTTGAAATGTCATTGTATATATAAAATATAACAATATACGTATACATTTTAACTGCCCGCAAATAATATTTTTGAAAAACAATAAAAATAATTAAGATGTTAATCTAATTATGTCAAAATTTTAACTTAAAATTTTAATATTTTCATATTGTGCGTATGTATTTTTAAAATTCTTAAATAGCAATATCAAAAACGTAAATATATGACAAACAATATTTGATTATTAAGTCCAATGAACCACTTATTCTTACATTCAATTTTTTTATTTTAAAAATAATAACATTTAATTAAAATTAAAAATATTAAGTTTTATTAAGCTGTTTCGCGGTATTTAACTAAAAAACCTATGGCTACCTACATACTTACATCTATCAGACATTACAATTAAAAATTAAGTCAATTAAATAGTTTAAAGGCTAAATATCTGCTTAATACATAATTTTAACTTTAAAACTAAAATATATTTTAGTTTTTAATTTTTATTTTTTTTTGAGAACAATAAAATATATTATATGAATATACGATATACGTGTACACGATCTTAACATTCATTACAAATGTATTAATATAATTAGTACCTACACCCTTATTGTTATTTAAAGATTAAGTACAAATTTTAGTTTTGTATACAAAGGTTGTTTATTTATTGAATTCATTACTTTTATTATTTTTTATTTTTAAAATATAACGACAATTTTTAATGAAATTAGGAGAAAAATAATGTATGACCAATATTTATATATACCTAGGTATTGAATATCAAGATATATAAATACGCACAGTTTAATACATTTTTACTAAAGTATTGCTCGTGGTACAGTCTGAAAAAAAATTGTTTTAGTAATGTTATTTATTAATAATTTTATATTATAGTAAAATTTTTGAAAAAATATCTTCACCAATCTTACCCATAAGCGGTTGAATTCTTAATTTGAACGGCTGTTCAACAATCATCAACTTATTATTTATACTTACTTATTAATTGTCAGCATTGTCGTAGATATAAAATATATAGTTTTACCTGTGTAAAATATGTATGAGTGGACAACGACAACCTGAAAATTTTAAAATTTTAATTAAACATCTATAATAGGACTATCTAAATAATAGGTATTATTTAAATTATATTAATGACATAATCGAATAATATTTCAAAAACATAAGTACCTATATATATTAAGCGATGAAGGGGCTTTTTGCTTATCATTTTTAATCAACCTCCAGTGTGTAATATATTTTAATTAATGGATACGTTTTTTTAATCCGAGTATGACACCATCGATTATAATATTATATAGGTACTTGAATTATATAATGTAATTATTGTAATTACATTATGTTATACTATATCAGTAGATGTTGTTTGTTTGCTGAGTTAATATAATTACATCAAGTATTCTTTGAAACAGGATGGCAAACGATGTTTAGATATTACGCACCCAGGTATAATACGATTTACTGAGAAGTATATTGAAACATTCATTGTCATTATGTATTTAGGCCACTGAAATACTCGATATATAGCCGTTATATTAGCCGATATCCACATAAATACATTTATAATACAATATACTATTATTATATCAATTTCAAAGCGATGATGATGTAGTTCGTCACTAAGTTCAGAAGAGATGATTTTAATTTATATTAAAGTGCGATTAATGAACTCAACGTGATCTTACAGATATACGATTTATATTTACTAAGAGTAGGTATATGATGGGCATTTCATAATTGGTATTAACAGTAACTATGCAGCAATGACCTAATGAGCGTATAATAACTGCTTTTGAATTGTGAAATAAAAACGGAGGTAATTGTTTAATTAACAATTGCTTATGTGTACACAATTAAATAATTGTCAGTTTCACCTACATTATAATATAATAGCTTATTAAAATGGATAATTATGAGGATAAATATGCAATTACTATAATTGAAAGCGTGTATGTGCCTAAGTCATACATTAGGGATAAAGACTAGGTAATGTAGCCCAACGCTTTATAGTATCATATAACTATATACATTATACATATTGCATTTGACTATCATTTCAACTTTAAACGTTTTCAGCAATATTATGTACGATGATGCGCGATGTAAGAAGAGGGAGCGTATGCGAGTGATGGATACAGGAGAATAGAGTGAAAGAGAGATAGTGGAGGAAACAGATAAAAAAATATTGTTTGTTTTATATATACTGTACAATTTATCTGAACAAATATTTGATTTTGGTGTGGTAGCACAAAAATTGTGTCCCATTTTTCAAAACTTATAATTTTTAATAAGGTCGTAGATCGCAAATAAATAAGTATAGCAGGGGTGGCCAAATTGTGGCTCGCGAACCGCACGCGCTCTCTTCATCGACGTATGCGGCTCACGGTTTTATTTACAAAAACCAAAATAATAATAATAATAATTTTATAATTTAATATTTCGTAATTTGATATGTTTATCGGATGTTAGCTATCTTTATTATTTTTTGTGATATAAAGTACAGATTAGATAATTTGGCTCTTGATATAATTGCATTAATATATGTGGCTCGCGTGCATAGTTATGTTGGCCACCCCTGAAGTATAGTATATATATATATTATATTGTATGTAACTAATGGTAAGTGTATTTATAATTGTTGATACGATTTAACCTAACCTTGGGTCTATATCATAAATAAACTATAATTATTAATTTATTTTAGTATTTAGTATACAAATATTAAATTATAATTTATTTAAATTAAGAACATTAAATTATTAGTTAATCTTTCCACGAAATATCGTGAATTAAGCAAAACAAAAAATAAAAGATTATACACTATTCATTTTAAATAAGGAAGTTATTATTTTGAATATAATATAATATAAATATTTTTTTACTAAATTTTAGAAAAAATCAATAAGAATGTACAGCCTATATTTCTTTAATATGATTAGTATATATGAGAT
Source organism: Rhopalosiphum maidis (assembly GCF_003676215.2). NCBI lineage: Eukaryota > Metazoa > Arthropoda > Insecta > Hemiptera > Aphididae > Rhopalosiphum > Rhopalosiphum maidis. The sequence goes on along the minus strand of NC_040879.1, from coordinate 37,522,357 downwards.
AGTTACGGAATACATAAAAAATAGCACACGAACATAATATTATGACTTATGAGAGAAGTCAACTATAATTGGTTATACCTTAGGATATATATTATGTTGTATACAAGTACTTGTCACAAACTTAGATTGTTTATAATATTTTATGATCTAACGACTAACTTATAATAATTAATGTATATTTTTAATTTATGTTGTAACAAATCATATCAATTAATTTTTAATAAAATACACAGGTATTATAAAATTGTAATATTTAATAATAATAGGTATCAATTTTTTAACAGATCGATTAGGTAGAAATGACTGTTTGAAAAAATAATCATTTTATAGCTACTATTATTTCCAAAATACAAAAATATACACAAATCACTAAAATATAAAAATGCAATGTATTAATCGATAAACAAATAATTTGATAATTTAAATAATATTTCAGTATATTGAACATTAAAATATAGGTAAATGTATACTGAAAATTAAAAAAAATAAAGCTCCATCTGTATAACTGGTGGTTACATAGAAAACTAATATTTAAACGTAAAGCCATAATAACTTTTATAGGTACTAATATTACTATAGTCGTTACTTAGTCAGTAATCATTATAATAGTTTCCATAAAACCCTGCATATGATAAAATTATTAACATTTTCAATAAACAGGTAATAATAATTATCGAGTTTTGCAATAATAACATCATAATATTCGGTGGGTGTGTATATTATATATGTAGTTGTTACCAGTTGTAAAGGACAGGTCCCCTTCTTATTTTCATGTGACAAGAGACATACAGTTTTTGGCGAAAAACCTTGTCGGAATAGCATTCACGATTGATAATCTAATTTCAACCCGCATTTTTTTCCTTTTAGTAGTTATTTCCCAAGGCCATTTTCGCTATAGGAAATGGCAATAATAATAATAACAACAATAATGGTAATAGGTGTAATAACAGTAATGTTAATACACCACGCACCGATAAAGCGACGCTACTTAAAACTACGAATATAATTTTATAATATGTGTAATGTGTGTGACCTTTCGAACGCCACCGGTTTTTCACCGACTATATAACTACCTATATTATAGGTATACGAAAACTATTCGTCTGTTTGCGCTTACTTATCTTTATTGTAATTTATTATTGACGATCGTGGTGTTATATCCAAACACACACAACGCGATGAGAATCCGAGAGGTCCTTATCAAAAGTACACAACTTTTTTAACAATAAGTATAATTACTAGTAAACCGTTATTATTAACATAATATATACATAGTATATTATTTATTATACCTACGAGGTGATGAGACGCAACGGCGACAATAATAAATAAGAATATATTCTGCAGTTCGTGTAACTGCCTGCGGTACATTATTGTGATTAACCATACATAAGACATGGCACGTCGAATGCGTGTGTATTTGAAAACAAGTGCGATGGGAAGTGCATAGGTATAACCTAATCTATTGTTGTGTTATTACATAATTTATGATACTCCGCCGACAACCACCGAATAAATTGTGTAAGACTAACAACGAATAGCGAACAAATTATATATTAGGTACATCCGGCGGCGGCGGTATTCCGACGGTGTTTGGTTGTACAATTATATATATATATATATATATATGTATGTATGTACTATGCATGTTGTCAACAAAATAACAATCATGTTATGTACGCTACCTGCGTCTAGGTCGAGTATATTATAGGGAAAACACGACAAGGAAAAATACGCCAAGTAAAAGACTACACTGAATGTATTTTTACTTACACAGGTAATTAACTCAAATGTTTGAAAATTACAAATACATTTTCCAAGTCCAAAAGAGCCAATCGACACGTTGACTGCTATATGACCGCAAGCCGTCATCTTATAAACAAATATAAAATGTCATTTTTATGACCGCCTACTACCAAAATTATACATATAATTTATTTAGTTCTAATATAAATTGCAAACTTTGCGCTTGGTTTACAATAACATATTAACAGGCGTGTACTGCAGTTTAAGTATCGCCATCATAGCATATTAGAGGGAAAAAATAAACTACTAATAATGATGAGATTAATAAAACGCCATATTATCAAAGGCGACCATAATACATTAAGCATAAATAATATGATAGTATTTTAAACGATAATGATTTATGCATAAAGATCACTTATATTTTATTTTTAAAATAAAATAGAAGTCCTGGAAAATCACCCATATCCTTGAATTTCTGCGTTTAATTCTGACTCATTATATGGGAATTCTGCAAGGAACATAAAATAATATGTTGTCTTTCCCTGAATATATCTTTAAAATTAAATATATTTATAATAAATTTCAAATTTAAACATAAAGCATAACCACTGTGGGTTAGTTTTTTCCTAGTGTAACTCGTGCCATTGCGTTTCAGCGCACGTTGTTATTGTAAAATAAACTTTTACAGATCTCATACATTTATCAACAAAAAACAATAATAAACAATAATGTTTAAGCATCAAAAATATAATGTACGAAAATCATTTTAATTCACACATTGCTTTTTTTGTTTTATTTATACCCTCGTCGTTTTTTTTTTACGTGTATCATATTTTACCGATTACTGTCTGGGTCACACACGCGTTTAATTCGATTCTATCGAAAACGAAACGTGTCGATCATTATATCATATTTGTATTGTTATTATTATTATGGTTTTCACCTTCGAACGCGTCGCCGCGTACAGGAACCTCGGGACCGCGCGGCGCGCTCGGCGTTGTGCTCGTAAGTGCGATAAACGTAAAATCAAATCAAATCAAACCAAACAAAATTATGTGTAGTTAAGTAAAACAAACACGCACATTAATCCACAAGCGGCCGCGACGCGGTAGGAGGAGAAGTAGTAAGGTAATCGAGTAGGTGGCGGTGGAGGTGTGCGTAGATGATTATTATTATGCCGTCGTCGTCGTCGTCGTCGTCGTCGTATCGTTTATCGGAACAACGACCAACGCGGTGTATAATAAAATAATATAACATAATACCTATACATTACAACCGCGTGAGAAGTATAACAATATGATAATTTATTATTTCTTATTACAATATTTGTTATTATTGTTATTTTGATCGTGTTGCGATCATCGCAGCCACTGCTCTTACCTGACCGGCCAAAGGCCGAACGATAAGATTTCAGTGAAATGTATTCGATTCCCTACTCCCGACACGCTGCACGTCGTCTTCGTCCGCGCAACACATACGCACGCACGCACTCGCACGCACGCAACCGTTCGACGGCTATAAGAGCGATAGCCACTCGCCGTCTGCAACTGTCACAGTCAGTCACGTGAAACCTTTCGCCGCTCGTCTCACTCGTCGTGTTCCTCCACTCGTCACGATCGTCGCCGGAAAGGCCGTTTCGCCCTGCACAGCAAAGACAAAACCATGCACGTCACTATGGCTGACGTCCGAGGACTAATGACGATCGTCGTCGTACTGGTGATCGGCGCCGTCCAAGCCACCAATCATCCGCGTACCGTCGGTCAAGGAAAGCAATCGGGCGCCAACGCGATAAAAGTAGTCTCGAACGATAAAGGTACGGTACACACTGTACTAACTGTTGATTTTCTATACGAAAATCGTAACCGTCTTTATTTTTCTGTCGAGCGAGTTTATATGGCGTACTTTCGAGAACACTATTATGGAATATCGATGATATGTTAAACTTAGAAAAAAATGCCTAACACCGTGACGGCGAATCGCGACGTCGCGATGTTTTTTTTACAATTCCGCCAAGGAAAATCGATATCCCGGTTACGCGGTTTGATAGAACCTATACTTGGCGAAAACCTTGTCGAAGTAACGTTTGTAATGGATAATCTAATTTAAACCAGCATTTTTCCTTTTCATAGCTAAGTTCCGAGGTCGTTTTCGCAGTGAGTAATTACAAAACTAATTGTAATAGGTAATAATAAAAGCAATAGTAAAACACTGTAATAACAAATAGTCAACCGATAACTTCATATAAATAGGTATCTACTGTATCTAAAAATAACGAGTTTTTTATGAATTTTAGTACTTTAACGGGTTATAAGATCAGAAGTGTATATGCAATTACAATCTATACAAATATCTTTCACGATTTTAAGTGTTGTATATTAACAACAAAATTAATTATGACAATTGTCTATTAAACTTTGCGATTTTGTCAAAGTTTTATAAAAAATCAAAATGTTCAAAATATTTTACAGGTCTGGACTATTGATTAATTATGAAATGAATTAAGATATTTTGACGCAAATTGACTTTTACTGGTTATATTGTTATTTTTGAGATAAAAAACACTTATTATAAAAATAAAAACGATTATATTTTAGAGAATATTACCTACTTCTCCGTTTTTTTAATTTAATATATATATTTAATTATTGTTTAATAATTTAACGTAAGTACCTAATTCATTTTTTAATAGCTATAAGCTTTTAATGCATTATTTTTAAAAACGGTTTTGTCGTCATCCTCAAAATATGGTTAACTTTGAATTTCCTCGTTTATATTCAATTTTGAAATAAATGTAGGTTTTAAAATTGTTTTTTTTTTAAAACTTTATATATCAGAAATAATTATTTGATCTAAAGTATTGAGAGTTGTTTCTTGTGGGGAATTGGATATAGTTTTAATTTGGGTGTAAAAAGTAAAAATGCCGATTACTATTTTGAAAAATTATGAAAATATTTACTCAAAAATAGTTTTTGACAAAATCAATTTTGTTTGAATGTTGTATTCATAACAATAAACTTGAATTTTTCACCACATATTTGTAGGTATTAGAATTTTCTATACATGATATTATAATGTTCAACATGTCTTAGCTTTTTCCCATTTTTTTTATTAAGTACGTTACGCTTTGTTTTTAAAAATATTGATAATAATTTGTATGCTCGGTCAAAGCTAGAATTAAATTAATACAAGATTTCATTTTTTCAAAATTATATCTACTTATAGTAAATATAATATATCGAAAATAAAATATATAGGCATCATTTTATTTATATCACAATTGATGCTTTTATTATATCTATACTTACCTATAATCGAAAATTAGTCACTAAAAAAGTTAAAACTATAGAAATATTCTATACACTTTGCAAATAGCTCGAGAAGCTCACAAAGTAAACCTGCATACGATACATTTTACAAAATATGACGTAGTTCGTTTTCCGGTTTACCAAGCTTCTGGTATAATCGTAATATTTATAATTGCTATTTACTATTATAGTATTATTTATATATTTAGTCAATAAACACACACTTAGGATAATATATTACAATTTAATTTATATGGAAATGGAACCCGTTCTAATCGTTGTACAACGTATACCGTATACCCAAACTGATACACTAATAGTTAATTAGTTATGAATTATGACCATGAAAATTAAATAATAACCCATTTGCTTAATAGTTTGTTTTTCTTGAATTATTATAATTAATAATATTTAGTTATGAATATGATAAAATAATAAAATTTTATCTTCGAAAACCAATTTATTAATTCATATGTAGTACCTAACGTTTAAACGTTTAATTTTAATTTTTTTTTTTTTATATAAGCTAAGTTATTGCTTTGTCGGTGCTGTACCAAGAATATCAAAAAATGTATATTTAATGGATTTAACATAATAATAATTTATAAATACAAATAAGAGTATAGATTAAAAGTGTAACAAACTTACATGTAGTGGTGTGTACGTGTATTAATAGTAAGAGATGATGAGTATTAGTTTTTAAATTTTTAATGAAGCAATGAATGTATTGATTTTACAATAATATTTGTAAAATATAATGTTATTTGCTGTTTTTTTTTGTGTGTGTGTATATCTGCAGTGTGTACTTATTAAGTAGTCTAAAATATGTTTCGATTTTCAATATTGGGAGTGGTTCTGATAGAAAATTGAATCTAGTTTTTTTTAGCTATTGTCTTAAACAATTATTCTCAATTACTACAATTCAATTGAAAACAGTGAATTTGACGAATCAGATAATATATTTTTGTTATTTAGTTACTGGGATTGGGTACTTAAAAACCTGGGAGTTTTATTATTTTGTTTTAGTTTAAAAAAATATTAATTATAGAAACTTAAAATATTCTTAAATTATCTTTTTCTATATACGATACAATATTTTTATTATAATATTTTATTTTAAACTATTCATACTGGTCTATGTGATACTTCAGTATTGACTTATAACTTAACAGTTAAGACAGTTAAATAGTAACTTCTATTTAGTGTATGGAGTTTGTTTTGACAAACAGTATCAATTTCCTAACTATTTCTAATAGAAAAAAAATAACTTATAACAAAATATTAGATAAAATATCCTTAGCAAGTTGGACGTCTTATTCAATTCACACTTTTCCTTGAAATTTCGTTTGATAAAAACTTTAAAAACCATCTGCATTGGCTTAAGAGTTAAATATAATACACACTGTGGTTACTATTATGGGCTATAAGCATTAAATTTGACTCTTACATAGCTTATTATTTTATTGTGTGAGAGTTGTGTATAACTCTTATTCATACACACCACTAGAAAAAAGAGAAAAAACTGAATATTAAGGTATAAAAAGCGGGAGCATTTTTTATTATTTTATATACATCGTGATGTAGATATGTAGTTAATATTGTGAAAATGTACTTATTGGCTATCAGTATCGAATTTAACTCCCACCTAAAATCCTATATCTATTTTAAGCAAAATATATTAAGAATATCGGAAATATCAATTACGATAAGCATTAAAATCAATTTGTATTTAGGTAACCCAAAGTATGAACCCAAATCTGAAAAATACCGAGGCAAATAACTTGTTACAAATAAAACAATGATAGTTTCCGCTCAGAATCATTTTTTTCGTATTCAATGATTTATCAATGGAATTCAATTTAACATTATCCATTACTGTTACTCAATGACATAATATAGGAGACTGAGCTCCGTGGATTTTACTTTGATTTTCATCATGATTCTATTGAATACGGAAAGTCTTATCTTACTCTATAAAAATGTTTTTATCGGTGTAAAAAACTAATTAAATTCAAAAATTGTCAAAGTACTATATTAAGCTCAAAAAGCGTCATAACACTTTGAAAATGTTAACAAGTTAAATTTACACCTAAAAATAGTATACCGATTTTCGCTAAAACTGATTTTGCGAAAAAATCCAAGTTTTTGTTCATTTTGATTATCTATTTTGAAAAAGACTGAGAATTTTTAATGTTTACCTCTTAAGTACCAATTAGATTAAATTTTCTATCAGTGACCATTCTCAAAAATGAAGATCGAAGCAATTTTTCTACTATTTATTATGTATATGCAGAAAAATCTAAATAAAACACACCGTTGTAAAATAAATACAACGCTTCACTCAGAATCTAACATATTATTATTATACTGTACATTTAATGGCTGAGCTACTTTCGCGACAAATATAAAATAAATTTTACATTTGCAATTTATTTACCTTTTAATATCTATCTGTTTGTAAAATTAATATACATATATTAATAATGTAAATATCTAAATTATGACACACTTGGGTTTTTTTTTTTTAATAACGCGTGATGGATATTTGAATTTCAGCAATAAATAAAATATTAAACCATCGTATGTAACATTATAAACAAGTAAAAGTAGGTAAAAATGTACAATACATAAATCTTTATTTTCCATGAAACTATCGATCATTTATGTAGTTCTTAAAATGAGTTTGATAAAAACCATATACACTAATGGACGATATCTAGTAAAAAAAAAAATGAAACAATTGAATAATATCGAACGTTAATTATTATATTATTTAGTAGTCACCATGACCAATACTTCATAGGTATATTAGTTTGAATCACAACTAGTGTAATAATATCACGGAGGTATTATAAATAATATAACGTCATTACTCATTACATTTCGATGGTTCATCGATATCATATTGCCACTTACTTAATATTTCTATTGTTGTTATTGTAGTACATGGTTATGAGTAATGTTATTCGTAAAAATATTATTAAGTTAATATCGTATAAATACGTAATAAGTAATAACGTGAAATGCATTTTGCACGACGTAAATATAATATATAAACGTGTTTTATTACTGTTAGTATTGTGAATTGTTAGAAGTTTCATCATCGACTTTGGTCGGTGATATTATGCATATTTTATAGTAATAGAACATCTTTGACCAGAAAGGATCGTGCATGTCCTTTTGTCGTAATCGTAAAGTTTAGGCACGTAATGCATAATATTATAATAATATAGGCGCCATACAAGTCAATATAATTAGTTTACTTACTAAACTGTTAGAAAACGAATAGTTCAAACTAAAAAAATAGTCCCTCTGCATTCATTTTATGTACAGCATACCAAATTCATCATTATGATGCAGGTGTAGTATATTTTTCTTAGTTTCAATATATTCATAATTTTAATGTTTTTTTTTTTTTTTTTTGAGTGATACGATATTAGCTTAACGGAATATTGATATGATTGATTAAATATAATATAATAAAACTAAATAAAAATAAAAATGTAAAATACTAGTATTCTTCAATATTTAATTTTTAGAGAGTCTTAAAGTCGTCATTAATTTACTAAATAAATTTAAATATGTTTAAAACAAATTAACAAAAAATAATAATAACAATCAAAAATAATCCTAAAACACAATTACAGAAACCAACTGTAACAATAATATGACTTAAAATAAAGCCATTGATTATTATTTAATAAATAATAAATTAATCTACATAAATTACTAGTGAGGTGAGTTTTCGTTATAACTGTTCAGTCTTGTGGTGCAAGACTGTGTGCAGTGGAAAGCATTATATATTTATAGTAAAGAATATAAAATATTTAGCACAATTAAACAATTAGACCACACTCAATTGTTATAGTAATGATAATATTATTATTATACATTCTGTGTATTTATAATATTTATTGTATTTTACCTCTAATGCCTTCTTAAAATTTTAAGTATATTTACGATTATATCAAGTATGACAAAATGTTGACTCGATAATATTTGATATTTTGGTAATAATATTAATGATTATGATTGATGGTTCTATTCGGGATTTTAATTTGCATTTTATAAAACCACCATATAACGTTTGATAATTGATTAAAATTCAATATTTTTTTTCTAAATTAAATTATAATCTTACAATAAAACGTATAAATAAAAATATTTAACTACTTAATTACTGTATATAGGTGTGATAGAGGTAGTAATTGATTAGTGGTTACTAACTGTATATTGGAACATATTAACACTTGTGAAATTAAAAATTGCTTTAAAAAAAATAACTTATTGTATAATTTAATTTTAACTGTTTAGTTTATTAATACCCAGTCTTTGTATAGTATCCGATAGCTAATAACACTGCATAATTTATATTATCATTACCTTTTTTTTTATTGATATCAGTGAATTCTAGAAGAATGTTAGGTATTAATAATAAGCAATACATTATACACTTGTATGGCTGTAAATTTCAGTATTGTGTAATACAGAGTTACTATCTGCCCGCTTTCCCGCATAGAATTTACTTCTGTTATAGCACGTAAAAGATTTTGAATTTAGACAAAATAGTGTAGAGAGTATAAAGCTTTTAACTGATCGATAATATTCTAAATTAGTATTTATGGTGATAAATGATAACACTAATATAATGACTATATTGTAATATAAATTCATTTTTTGAGACTTCGATAACGAAAATAATTTATAATAATATAGAGATGTGGAGTTGTCCCTAAGCTCGGTCAATTCATTGACTAAAATAAGACTAAGGGGTCGTATTTAGGTACTATAGTAAGTAGTACTAGTTTATGATAACATTAATTACAATGTTAATATTATGTTATAATAATATGTTTTTTTATATCTTCTATACAATATTAATTATATATAAGCATTTAATATAAATTGTACAGGTAATAAGTGCTTAACTAAATAATTATTTCGTAATATATTTAATGTTATGTATATAACCATAATATTATTCCTATTATTCATCATTATTCATTAATACACGACGTTTAATACTTCGGAAACATCTCATTAGATATTTGATTTAGAAAATGCTCAAAAATATTATTTACTAAATAATTTTAATTTTGATTTGAAAAATAGAAATTTGTATCGCCACAGAACACCCCTTAAGTGGTACAAATATTCTCAAGATTTTGAAAACGTGGTGAAATATATTTCAAAACTCCAAAAATCAGATTTCTTTTGTCTATAACTGCATTATTAAAGAAAGGAGGTTGAGCACTGAGCATGCTTATTAAATCACCTTGTACCTTTATTATATAATTTTATACAAACGTCAGAGGCCTGCATGCATTTCACTATTTTTCCATATATCTTATAAACCGATTTGTATTAGGTACATTATAAGGCACCTTGAGTGTTTGACCAAATGACAGTGTCTTTATAATAATCGATCTAAAAAACATTATTATTATTATTATTATTTGGTGTGTATTACTATTTACTGTAAATATTTGTATTCATCGAAAATAGTTTATAGGTATATTTACCTAAACATTCAGACCAAAACTACGAGCTATGCTTCATGCTTGTAACCATTTAATTAATTCTTGTCTCGCTTTGAATATAATAATTTGTATTACCTATGTATTATATAGTAAATTATATTTTTAATGAATTGTTTCCTTCAAATTTTACGTTATGCTTTAAAAATTACCATTTTTTATACGTAAGAAGTGAAAATTAAAATATTTTCTACAAAATCCGAAGATTATTATTAAAATTGCCTGTAATTGTCTTAAATCTTATATATCCTACATTACGCTGTTAATATAATATATTATTGAATATTATCTTATATGACCGCTAAGGTGCGAGTCCATCATAGTCTTCATGTTTACTGTAGTAATTAAATATAAGAAATACGTAATTAAACGATTTTTATTTTATTTTTAAGCACGTAAACTCGATTATCTACTTAATACTTAATATTCCATTATTTACATTAAAAATTAATTTTTATCTATTTTATATCACGTGCTACTATGTTGCTAATTTGTAACTATTTGTTTAAAAACATGATTCTGATTCGAATTGATTGTCATTTTCAAGTGCTATATTATGAATATTATATTCAAACTTATCTGTAAAGCATACCTAATGAACATTTTTAAATCGTAAAATACGTAAAATAGTTAATACACATTTTTTTTAATTATTCAATTTTCTTCCTTACATAAATATATTTTTTTGATACTTTCATATTATTGTATTATAATAATATGTTATAATTATAAACAATTATGGCTGTACTTTATATATTATTAAAATTTGTTTTACGTGTAATTATTAATTACTATGTATTAGCTATGATAATTTGATTTGCTTTTATCCTAGTTATATATATTTTAATATTTATAAATATAGCAGAAAAAATACCTTCATCGTATTAATGTTATTGAATAGTTTTCTTGGATGTATTATACATTTTAATACTTTGATATTATATCTGGAATCGTTAAAAGTATAATGGTTAAATTCCCAAGTGTTTAATCAGTAGATATATGTTCATATGGAAACATATTCAGTATAACAAAAAATATATTTTAAGGTCATTTGAACACGTGTTATGTTGTTGTCGCACTATAATAAAATGTTTCGATTTTTATTTAATCTGTTTTATATTGTGTACAATAATTTATAATTTTATTATTTTCAAGCTTATATTATATTTCCAAGATTTTTTACCAAACCTTAACATTTTTTTATATACCTAATAAAAAAAAAAATTAAACAATCTAAAAAGTAAAAAAAGCTTAAAATAATGTAGTCCAAATATTTTTAAAATATCATTAAGATAGAAAATGATAATTTAATTTAAATTATAAAATAAAAAAAAATAAAATCGTTTAATGAAAAATCATTACAATATGCATAAATACCCAATATCCAATATAAATTTCAGACGCTTATAAAAAATATTTATCTAATTAATTCAACTTTTTTTTTATTATTTTTGTAACAAAACGTATATGGTACCATATACATATTAAGTATTTAAACCTTAAATTTTAATATTAAAAATAATATAAATTTTCGACTACAAAATAATTTTCAAATTTCATGATTTTATGAAAATTAAATGATGTTTATAATAATTATCATTAAATAATACATTTTTAATACTCAAGTATTTAATTATTAATTATTATTTATGTATTTCAAACAGTTTTAATCTAACAGTTAGATTACAGTGTTCCTTAGATGATTCATTAATCGCGACTGTAAAAGCTTCTAGCAGAGTATTAATATTTAATGAATTATATCCTAATTTGTACCTTCCATCTGAGCCAATCATTACTTGGTGGGGTACCTGGTTAGTAGCAGTCGAATACTATTCTGAACATTTTTAAAATATTAAAGAAGTTATTTAAAATCTTGATTCAGATACTGCAATCGCTATTACACAAGTTACTAAACTTATGTAAAATAACGACCTGAAAAATCATTTTGCATAAATTTTCACAAATATTTTTGTTTATTGGTTAAAGTAATCAAAAAAATAGAAACATCAAATTTAATAATAATTGAAAATCTTATAATAGTGAAAAATGCAGAAAAAAATTAAATGAAATTCAAGGAGAACCCGGATTTCTAATAAAAAATAAATTAAGCTACGTACTCGGTAAAAACGTTAGTTTACAAAAAATTCAAAATTATTTAAGATACTCGTATTCTTCAAAATACAAACAAAAATACGTCAAATTATATTGAATTAACACCATCTGACATAATATTATGTAGTATGAAATATGCACCATTAACCTTGATCTACGTTGAACACTGTTTCAGCAACTACAAATCGATTTTAAGACCTAACCGCCGTACATTCAAATTTACGTTGTATCCAATTGTTTCGAAGAAGACAACAATGAGGATGATTTAATTACATTAAATTAATGTAAAATACCGATTTTTTATAAATTTATAATTTTTTTTTTCAAAAATTTCGCGTTTTTTTTATACATATTTTGCTAAAAATAAGAACAAATATTTACATATTTTGACCTTTTTTTTACGTAAAAACCCGTGCCTTACTTATAAAGTTATAACCATTTTTTTTAATTTGAATTCTAGTATTAACAACCAAAAAGAAAAAATTCAAAAATTCTAGATTTTAAAATAACTTAGATATTTTAACAACGTGTTGAAAAAAAAACGGAACATTTCAAATGTCTATTATAAAAGGCACATAAAGATATATAATATTTTAAAATACTACGTTAATGTATTGAAAATTTCAAATTTGTGTGATTTTTATTCGTCTTTGAATTAAAAATAAAAAGAAAACCAATTTTATTGTTTCTCCAAATTGTTCAGAAAAGTATTGTACATTTTATATGACCCCCTCTCCCCTAGTATAAAGTATATACCTAAGACGAGTAGATTTTTGGTGATCATGACATTCAGTAAACGAGGTTCAATAATTCAAACCTAACTTCCTAATAGGAGTTACATTGCAGATAATAAACACAATTACGTAATTATCTAATTTCGATTTTTCCGTATTTTTTTTTCAAAGGACCCAGATGCCACCACCCATTGATAAACAATTGCGATACTTCAGTGTACCCAATTTTGGACTGGGAATTATCTGGGTGGTTCTACCACGCGATGTTCAAATCTTGCCGACCAATGTACTCACCAAAGGGCGTACACATTTGCACTGAAAACCAAGATCTGCCAAAAACCAGAGAAATGTGCGAAGACTTATGCGGTAAGTTATACATAGACGATGTATGTGAGTAAGCGTGTGTATGTGTGTTTATATCTCTACTAGAGATATTCTTTGATAAAAAATTACCGGTCTACCGTTAATTTAATTTAACTATTAAAAATTATAATTAAGAGGATGTAGTATCCGAAAAATAAGTTATGATCATTTTAAAATGTACAGTTTCGAAAAGATCATAACTTACTTAAAAATAATAATATTAATAAAAAGCTACGTGGGGCCCTGGATAATTATCTTACCTTTAAAGTTTATAATAGGTCAGTTCACTCTAATATCAAAACTAACAGCACAATATTGAAAATGGTGAACGAAAATTTGCTATGTCGCTCGTGTATAAGACGGAGACAACACATAGTACCGCGACGTCCTCTTAACAAATATAAAAAAAAAACATATTGTTTAATTTAGGATTACGTAAATATATTAATATGAAATCACGATAGAGGCCAAAATTGCGAAATATTCAATAAAATGTGTTTCATAGGATTATTTTTGTAAACTTTGATTGCCACATTAACTCAAGAAAATTTCGAGAAGTACCATGTTTGTTTCCCATTTTTTAAAATACGTTTTAGGTATGAGCTCAGAAGATGGAGTTAACCACACAGTTGTACTAAAAAAAATTAACTCGATCATGATACCTACCTGTTGAATCGTTTTGCTTGTTTTGAATATTGTCATACGATGTTCAGCAATCAAAACATATTATTGACTCCGACTTATACATCTTTTTAATCGATGATGGTAATGATTTTTGGACCAATCAGGCATATACACAATAAAACACTCATTGGTTTCTCGACAAATGCCCATTATAAGACTATATAACCAGTGTTGAGATTCTTTATTTATTCTTATTATTTCTTTCTAAAATATATAACCTTTGATTTCTTTGGCAGAGTTACGTTTATTTTTTAATAGTGACTATAATGATGGTCACCCACATAATTGACGCATTTAGATGATAAATGGCAATGTTTTTGGTGTGTTGCTATCATCGACAATTCGTGCATTAAGAGATGTCCTCGAAAAGTTTCCTATTGACACTATATACGATGATAAAATCTGTTCAAAAAGTTTATTTTTGTAGAAAAGTTAGATAATAAGAGTAAAATAAATAACTAAATACAAGGCCAATAATGTTTAAATACTACATATGAGAAACTAGGCGTAGAAATACACAATGGAATCAGTTCACTAATATGTCGATCAACCCCCACTACTAATTAGGTTTCAGTTAAATAAATACAAATTAAAAAGATAGAAAAAAACAATTGTAGTGGAGTATGATATAGTTATATATAGTACTGGTACTATTAAATTCCTTTACAGATATACTGTATATTATCCATTATTAAACATAATAACTAATTCAGAAGTTTCTTTCATAAGAATCATAATGAACTGCCACGGGGGTATAAATTTTAACTTAAAAAATTTCAGGGCGAGACCCTATATACACGAGTGCGTAAGTATTGCTGTATTGCAATTGCTCCTTAAACACCTAACTACGGATCTACAGAAATGATCTACAAAATATTATACACAAACAATATTGATGCTGTATGGGATTTGATTTTTTTTTTATACACAGGTGAATCGTGTCTCATGAGCAATGGTTCGACAGGTATTTGCACCTTCCATCAAATATGCAAGATCGTTAATGACAAGGCCACCGCCCACCCGAGACCGTGTGGGAGTTACAACGTAAATTGCTGTCCCAAGGTAACCGATGACAACTTGGTGCCATTCGTAGATCCTTCGCAAAACAGCAACGGGAATGGCGAACTCGATAACCGTATCTCCACTGACCAATCGTCCTCACGAAATGGTACACTTTACATATATCGTCTTCCGAATAATCGACTTGCGGAAGCCAAACACAACTAGTAATACGAGTACTCGCACCAATAACATTGTTATTTTGTGTAAAAGTAGTCACTGAAGTTTTTTTCTCCGTTTTTTATTATTATTATTATTATTATTATTATTATTATTACTATGATTATTATATTATTATGCGTAACGTCGCCTAAAAGGTTTTCAATCGTCTATTAATATGTCAACACCTTACTGACCGACCGGTAGCAGTCGTTATTATGGCTGCGTATCGCGACACAAACGGACCCCAAACAAAGACGAACCGAATAATTTAACATTTTACACGTCGATTAACGGACTCTCTCTAAAAAAACATGTCAGTGGATCAATAATTTTTTTTATTGATGCAGAAATACTGCACACACATCATCATCCTCATTACGCACACGTCACTGACACGTGAAATCTCGTCGAATTCGATGCATGACCTTATTATTTTATCCATAGATTAGATAAGGTAAATAAACTAAAGTTTCGGTGACGATCAGTTATCACTCGCAGGGGTAATAAATATTATGAAACTTTAAATTTTACCAACGTAATTATATAGTGGGCCCTTTTTAAACAAACAATATATTTAACATATTATATACAATTATACTTCAAAAACATAGTAATTAATTTAACATAAATACACGACATTTTGCTTGTCTGTCTAAAATTATTTTCTTATTATTGTTATCCTTCATTGTGTGAAAATAAATTATTTAAAGGCCAAGACATGTGAGCGCTTCGTTGTACAATACTAAGCGTTGATGAAGCCCATATTGGTGACGTTACAGTGTTTATTTATTACGTTTATGCAGATTGTTTTTCTTAAATGTTCATGTATATTTATACCATATGTTTTTTTTTATGACAAAAAAAATTCCCGTCATAATTATCAAAATATTAAACCTTTTAAATATACATATCATCATTAATTATTTATACCACCATCTATTCAATATATTCTTTAAATGTATTTTTTTTTTAATTTTATTATAATAAATCAAATAAATACAGATTTATAATTAAAACAATTGGTATTTTATAAACTCTTAATCTTAATAATTTGTGAAATGGTCAATTTTATACCTAATCCAACTTTACCGAAGATTTTAAGTTTCAACGATCAGGTATATCTATATTTATTTATAAGTATAATTAAATTATGTAACATAATAATTACTTACAATGAGAAATGTTATAGCTTATATTCTTATGTAAACATATCAATCACGCTAAAACGGTGTAACCAGCCTATAAGTTTCAAGACATCATTTTTAAATCGTTTACGTCTGAAAAATTGTGTAGTATATACATTTTAGTTACAGATTAATTTATGGAATTTGTTAGTTAAAGCTACTTACTTACAAATTGTCATTGACTTGGTAGTATAGCAGTAAACGTGGAAAACATCAAATTGTTAAAATATATTAGAATACAAGTACCTACATTTGGTAAAGAAATGTGTATCCATAAAAACATAATTATTCTAAGAAATTCATGGAGAGTTATTAATAACCTATTTTAAAATAAATAAAAATTATATAAAATTTAATTATCAACAACTATTACAATATGTTTTGTTTGCTTATTGAATAAAATTACATAGCAGTACGCTTAATAATGTAAAAAATAATTTTTTTTTAATGAAAACAAATAATTGGGTTATTATACTATTATATAAAGATTTTAATTTAAAATTCATAAACGTATTTTAAATTGTTTTTCTTCAATATTTAAATATGTAAAGGGTGTTTCATAAAGTGCCCAATTTTCGAAAATACAATAAATACATTAATAGTAACTGAATCGTTCCATGATAATTAAGTTTAATAAAAACGAACTACCTTCTAATCGGAGTGATAAATGATGACAATAATAATTAACATAGTGTTGACAACCTTCAAACAAATAAATCCCATCACGCATTTCAAGAATTGCGAAGTTTATGAAGCAGCTGTATGAAACATATATATGTGTATGTATTTTTTTTTTCTGTAACTTAAGGTAAAACTGTAAAAGTATAATGATTGTCTTTTGGTAAAGAAAACGACATTATAGTGATTTAGAAACTGGAATATAATTTACTTTAAGACATAAACATCTTCATTGGTATTCTTCCCAATTGTTTTTTGTGTCAGGTCTTATATTATCTATTTAAGTTATTACATAAATACAGTTTCATATTTTACTATTTAAGTTGTAACAGTTCCTACATTACTTTTTAAATGATTATTTAATCAAAACAATTTATAATAATAATAAATAATAAATATATTACAATATATACTTCATGATTCTTTCAACAAAGAAAAATTCAGTATTCTGAAAACATATTTTTTTATTTAATTTGAACTACTTTTTTTATTTTCTTATCTGATTCTAACTTTAGGAGCATTAAAAAATACTTTGAATTCAGTTTAAATATCTTTTTTGGTATCAAAGTGAATATAATTTACGTAAAAATGTGAATTTTGGTCAAAATAAGTTTTTTATATAATAGAATTTTACAAACATGATTCTTTTTACATATTTTTGACTTTTTAATATATTTATACACATTTGAAATTTTTTGTTTTTTTTTTTTTTTAAATTCTAATAAAAATTATTATTTGAAGATAAAATTACAACAAAATTTGCCATAAAAAGTTGAAAATACATACAATATTTATTCATGCCTGAGATATGAAAATTAATTATAACTTATAAGATTCCATACGAGATTTCATTAAGCCATCAAATGTAAAGGTAAGAATATTATCTAGACAATTCCATATACTCATATGCTTTTATTGATATTATCGTTTCAAAATAAGTTATAGCTATGTAAAATATAAAACTTTAAAATATTCATAACTCACTTGAAAACGATATTCTTAACTTTAAATTTGATAATAAGTAAATTTACTCTAATATTAAAGCTAACATCACAAAATGTGTTCTGCTGAATGCAAATTTGCTATGATATATGTTAGTAAGACAGAGACAACACATGCGGGTATATCGTCCTCTTAAGTAACATTTTATTATTTTATATTATTTTAGTTTTTAACAAAACTAAAATAAAATAAACATCAATACATTTAGGTAAAATATTGTATGAAAATAAAGTCATTCTTAAATTTTTTTTAATGAATCTATATTTTAAAAGTTTATAAGTATATAATAATTCCAATCCCTACTTTTTTTAGATTTAAATTCACATGTTTTATCAATTTATAAGTTTAACATTATTCGTTTGATGTAACAAATAATCCTTCAATTCGACATATGGTTGAGTTGTTTGTTAGTACCATAAGTAAAATATGAATTTTAACTATTAATTATGTATTTACTCCTAAATAAATAATCTAACATGAAATAATTTTAATTGTATAAACTAGAATTATGTGTTAAACAATCCTGATAATAAAAATTATAATTAAGTGTAGTTATAATGTTTGTGAAATTTGATGTCAAATTATATCTATGGCTATAATTTATATATAAATATATTATTATAGCTTATAACTGTAACAAAAGTGCAACACCCGCTAATGTCCATTTGGATGATTTATCTTTGCTTTTAAGACTAAATGTCCACACATACGTCGGCCCCCTCGTTCTAGTTTTATACACTGGACACTCATAAACGTTCCGTGAATCTTGTTTGTCCTGTGTAATTGCCTGAAAGTTAAACTTAATTCATAAAAATGTACAATAAATCACGTAAGAAAAATATGTTTAATTAAAACATATATGTATTTGTATATATTATAGTATTTTATTGAACGTTATAAAGAAATACTATGCCTAGTAATATATATATATATACGTCGTTCTACGTCTTATCTAATATGCAAGTTATACATGTACATACAGAATAGCAGTCTATGAATTATTGTCGAAAAAATGTATTTTAAAACTTATTTATACTTACTCGAACATTAATCACTGGCATTTGAGGGAATAACTCTTTTAGTTTGGATTCCATTATAACCCCTTGCATTATATCCCATCTGGCGCCTTCCATGAAAAGCCCGTGAATGTAAGCCCCGTCTCTGGCGGCTCCACTGAAAAATCGTTATCGGTAAGCATACAAGTTGAACTTATGATACGGGTACCTATCGTTTATAATTATTACTATGACAATTGACCTGGATCATTTACCTAAATTCTTCTTTGTGCTTTTTTGTCACATCACACTGGAGACACATTTTGTCAAGAGGTAATTCATGTTTCCTCGCTGTGCTCTGCATAATTGCCGTCAAAAACGATTGTGGATTAAAAAATCCAGAAAGCCAGACTGACGTGGGAACCTTGAACAATACATATGTGTTATTTTGTCTTTGTATTATATTGCAATTACTAGATTATAGGAACATAGCATAGAGTCATGGTAAATATCAGCCATATAATACATTGTACAACAACACGTATGATGAAATTTTTTATTGGTCAACGTTAATTATATTGAAAAGTACACTTAATTAACTTTTTTTTAGAAAAATATAAGATACATAATATTCAATTTTAAAAGATATAATTGTATAGCCCTTCTTATCGTAAATCATTATAGTGACTTCTGTATTTTTAAATGGTACACTACATAATATACAGAGTACACCTCACCATATACATTGTAATTTATATCGTACAAGCATAAGATTTAATATAACATAAAAAGTTTCTATTCGTTTTTATTTTATTTTTTTAGTTACAATAAGCCAATACAATTTTTATAATTGTTGTGCGTAAAATTTATATAATATAAATTTTTAGCATACTCACGACAAAATCAGTGGTCCACGTTTCTAACTCTCTAATACGTAGCAAAAGATCAGAAAACCATGCACCGAGACCAAGCAGAGATGGATAAGCCCGATTAGTCCACACCAAAGGAATCTGATCCAGGAACAAGGCGTTTTCCAAATCTTCCATATCCGAAGTAATAGTTAATTCACCCTAAAAATAAAATTGATTTTGACGATTAATTAATGTATACAATATATATGTTACTGGCAGTGTACTGAATCGGTAGTTATATAAAGATCCTAGATATTCTATAGAATACTAAAAATAAGCGAAAAATTATTAAATGTATATAATGACTAAATACGTGATAAATTTACCTAACCTCGAGCAGGGAAAGTATATAATTAATAAATAACTATACAATAGTAGGTAGCTTAGTGTACCTTTGAAATCAATGATCAATATAAATGAAAAATATAAATTTATATTAGTATACCTAGATCTTCTTACCAAATTTATAACTCTTAAGTCACTTGAATATAAACCATGGGTTACCAAAAACCACATACGGCCCGCCAACATATTTTGTCCGGCTCTCAGACAAAGAACAAATAACACATATTACGACAAAATTATATGTGTTATGATTGTAAATTATTATTTTTGTTAAATATTATTGGTTTTTAAATAATATAAACATGTACTTAGGATTTTGATGGCCCACAAAAATGTTTAGGTTCCTTATGTGGCCCTTCAAAAATATTAATCGGTGACCCCTAATATAAACGATTCGAGAAAGTAGCATCCTACCGTATATATATATGTCTATGCTAATAGGAGCTCCATCAATCCTATAGTCTGATAACGGATGTAAATTATCAAATAACATTGTTTCTAACTTTAAAGATATAGTTTAATAGTAATTCGTTCATATTTTATTATTTTATGATCATTAAAATATTTTTGCAGACAACAGTTGATGAATTATGGGTATTATCGATTAGGGACTAAGGAAAATCTTTATATTCAAGATCTCAATTCTTAATATGCCAAAAAAAAAAAAATTAATAACGAATAACCAAGCTCCAAGAAAATACATTTGCTTTACGCACAATAGCAACTGAATAATCTGGATAAGGTTTGATAAAATGCACATGCAAGACAAAATGTCAATCAAAATAGATGTTTGTATATAAAAATAATATTGTATGCACTTCAAAATATAATATATTAACTATATAGTGCAATAAATAAATAATAATAAACATATTTTTATTTAACACTTTACCTAACATAGTATTTGCGTTTCATAAAAATCCTAGAAATAAAGAATTATACACGTTTTCCAGGCATAATATATAATAACATTAAAATGTAATACATTGATAAATAAATTAAGGGGTTCTGTAGAATACCTAGAATATTTATATAATACCTATATTCAACACTTTTCCGGTAACAAACACATGCTGTAATTCATATGTTTACCTTAAGTCCGAGTTCTAGTTCTTTAAGAGACCGTTTCATTTCGCTTGTTAGAAAATTCATCCGTTGGCACTCTTGAAAAGCTACAATCACATAAGGTGTCCTTTCTTCGACTTTACCCATCATCTCAGTTATGTTAAATTCTTCAGGTAATTTTTCTAACGTTTCGTCAACAATTTGTTTCACCTAAAATAGAATGTAAAAACAAATGAAATATTAAAACTTTTTTCGTGACTTGTGTAAGTTAATAAATTAAAGTTTAATTAATTCATACGTGTTAAAAAAAAGTATACATGAAGTCCCCCTCCATTTACCTTATCTTCTCTTGTGACATTTGTACCTCCTATGGCACCAGCTTCTCGTGGCTGCATTTCGAATACTGTGCGAAATAAATTTTCAGACGTTGTGCTCATGAATCCGATTTCAGCGTTGGGGTGCAAACCATAAAGCACTGGGTTCTCAGCAGGTAACACTTCATCAATGTAATTGTGGTAACCTTGATAATCTGTATTTGGTGGTGCGGGGAAACCAGGAGCTAGGTGAAGATCTCCATCGACCTGTACGAGGTATTCACATAAGATAATTTGATTCGTTGACGGTCATAAAAAATTAAAACCACCAACTCATTAGATCTTGTACAAAAATAAAAATTGTGTATACAAGAGGAGTGGTTAAAAACAAATATTTACGTTTATATGAAGAATATAGACGACATTGCTTAATCATTATTATAGGGGTTATCAAATTAAAATTAAAAAAAAATAAATTAAAAATATTCTATTTCACTTTTTTAAATATAACACATCAGTCAATTAAAAAACCAAAATAAGTTCATATTAATCTTAATAGAAAGTGTGTTTTCCTTGATCATTGTAGAACATAATTAAAATAATCAATAATATGGTTTAAATTTTTCCAAAGTAACTTTTTGTAAAA
The DNA here is from genome assembly GCF_003676215.2 of Rhopalosiphum maidis. Classification (NCBI taxonomy): domain Eukaryota; kingdom Metazoa; phylum Arthropoda; class Insecta; order Hemiptera; family Aphididae; genus Rhopalosiphum; species Rhopalosiphum maidis. The sequence goes on along the minus strand of NC_040879.1, from coordinate 37,499,512 downwards.
CATTCAAAATTCTTAAACATTTAAAAAAAAATAAAATGATCAGCTCCTTTAATACACATTATTTTTATTTATTTTTTAGAAATATATTTATAGAAATATAGAATAAATATACTATTATAGTCACATATTAAATTAAAATGCTTTACCCACTCCTCTTAGATTAACATAATATTATGGTACATATTGTATCATCTACATTCGTAACATAATATCATGACTATTTACCAAGTCAGACTGCATTAGTTCCTCCAAATATGATATACACAATTTTCTATCCCAATCATCCGTAATGTGGCCACCGTACATAATTTCACCAAATAAATACCGCAGGTCTTCCCATGGAACTTTGTTATTGGCTTCCAAATAATTGAACAGCACACTGACACTGATATTTAAATCACCTAAACGGAAAACGATTTGATGTGATAATGATTATGCGCAGTGGCGTGCCCAGAGGGGGTGTTAGGGGTTATATCCCCCTCATTGACTTTGTTTGCTGACTTTCGTAAAACAAATTATTAGATATTAGAGTTGTTACTTGTTATAAAGTCATTGCTTTTGATTATAAGTAATAAGTTATTGCTTATAAATTATATATTTATTATAAATTATAATTATATACTTTTTGTTCTCTCATTCTCTGCCTATTTAATTGTATAATGCAATTTTTCACGTTTTTGGATTTTTATTTTAAATATGTTATTTTAATGAACAAAATACTTAACTTAACTAAATTCATTATAACATAAATAGATTATTTAACAATGGTAATTATTTTAATACATAAAATTTAAATACATATGTAACTTATTTCGTTTATTTTAAGAAAACAAAGCTTTCTTAAAAGTAATACCATCGAGAATAAATAAATATAGAAAAGAAATACCGGGTATACTTTTACCTCCCGATTCCCGAACCTATTATTACAAGCTTTTTTTTTTTTTTTTTGACCGGCAATACACTCACCACCCGGAAACGCCGTGAGGCAATACTTCGGGTGGTGAGTCGCCATCGTTTATTGGGTAAAAAACAACAACAATATATATAAAACAATATAAATAAATTATAAAAACAAAATAAACGGTATTCATCATATGGGGTGAGGAAGGGACAATCCCCCTTCCACAACCCCTTACAGTGGTACCCTAAACCTATTGAGAGGCCTGCCCTCAGCCCGAGGCTAAGAGAAGGCCGCCCCAGCCGACGACCCAGCTAGCCGCCGAGGTCGCCCCGCCGAACGCGTCGCCGTCATCTCCGCCGCCTAGACGGAGCCACCCCCTGCCGAAACTGCCTCCCGCGTTCGGCCTCCTCCTTGGCGGTCATCACTGCCCTCGCGTAGTCGGCAACCGCCCCCCAGTTGGCCGGGTTCTCCAACATCTTGGGGACCAGCCCGCCAGGGTCGAAGGGTCCGATCACGTCGACGAGACGCTCACGTTCACCCCTGAACGCTTCGCAGCGAACGAGGGTGTGGTGAGCGTCGTCGACTTCCTCACCGTAGCCGTCGGGTGGTCCGCAGTGGGAACACCCGGCAGACGGTGCACGGTTGATCCTCCGGAGAAACCGGTTGAAACAACCATGCCCCGTCATCAGCTGGGTGAGGTGAAAGGACATCTCCCCGTGCGTCCTGGACACCCACCGGCAGAGCAGGTCCGGGGGGATCAAGGTGCGGGTCCACTCGCGTCCGCTGTCCGCGGGCGGAACCTCGCGCCCCATCTCCCGAGCCCACTTTGCCAACACCCGAGCCCTCAGAGCCTGAGGGTCGTGTGCCGGCGCTGCCTCCGCTGGATCGCCCGGCGGGAGGGGCCTCCCGTCGTCCGTTCCCGTCGGCCAAGCTTGGCCAAGCTTTATTACAAGCTTGGAAGAATCAAATAGTGAGCTACTTAAAATATGAATAGGTTTAAAAAAGCTGAAAATATTTTAACAAATATTCCTGGTCCAAACGGAAAAAAAAACTATAGATTAATGTATGTATATGTATATATTTAAAAGAAAAATAAAGGATATAACATATAAAACTATTAAATCTTACTATGAAGTCATATCGGGTAAAGCAGATGTTTATTTAGATATAACGCCTAAATTATTGAGTTTTTTTAATCTTCTCTAATAAATAATTATTGTAGTAGAACTAGAACGTATTTTTGCTTTGTACAAACATATTTTAAGTAATCAAAGATTTAATTTTAATGAACATAATTAGGAAATATATATTTAATTATTAACTTTAATTCAAAAAAGTAATAAATTCATCAATTCTTTTTTTTAAATTAATTTAATTATAATTTATAATTTAAAGTTTTTTTATATGACTAGTATTTTTACAGTGCAATTTACTATGCAATTTTTATGTATTTTTTGGTATAATTATACAGTTTTTATGTGTTTTTGTGGAATTAAATCCGGTATTTTCTTATAACACATATCCCCCCATCGAAAATTCCTGGGCACGCCACTAATTGTGCGTACATTAGTCATCGTCCTTAACTGATCACCATTTTAATACTATATTTACATTTTTTTCTTGTGTACGAGTATACATACCGACATTAAACGGATAGATCTTATTCCATCCCTGTGCGCCGAATTTCCTGCGTTCAGCGACTACAGCGTGGAAGTAACAAAGTGAAAACAGAATCGCTTTGAACTCGGCTTCTTTAGACGACATCTCTAATGTTTCTTGGTTGAAATTCTCCAGCGCCTTGTGCAAATTCGCTTGCATACCTGTCGGTGGTTCGTTCGTGATTTTGATACATGATTCCAAAATTCCCTAATTTTGTGATACAAAAAATTTAATAAAAATAATCAAAACTATAACAATGTATTCTTTATAAACATAAATATACTTTAGTCGTTTATTAAAATCTAGGTTAATAAATTTATTTTGTGTATAAATTAAAACGAAATAAAGCCGTTGTCTATTTTTAACAATAACCACGTACGTCTTGAGTAATAATTTTTTTTTATGATTTTGGATTTCATTAAATTTAAAGTCATTATAGGTAAGTTAACATTTTTTATGAAGCATAATATTGTATTTCAGGAGTGGCCACTGACCTTAATATTTTGGGAGCCACAAATGTATAAAGCTAATTCTAAACGAGCCTCATTGTTAAGCGATGTTTATAAAATAATTAAAATAGTTGATAATTTTACTCAAAGCTTTATGTTAAGTTCCGCATTTGACCAACTCATGAGTCACGCGTGGCTCGCGATTATCGTCGTGACCACCCCTGTTTTATTGTATATCATACTAATAATGTAAACAGTTTACTGAGTTTAAATTATGTGTAATATACTAATAATATATTATTATATCGTGCATTTAAGTCAATACATAAATGCATCATAAATAGGTAAATATAAAAGTGAAATACTTGTGGAATAATGTGTGCCGATGCCGTAGCTGCAGGCTCAGCGCTTAAAAAAAGTCTATAATTCGGATGTGCTGTATCTCCGAGTAGTTCCATTTTTTTTTCAAGCGTTGGTAGCCATTTCTTTACTAAATGTATATTCTGAAATTTAAAAAAAAATGATCAATGAACTAATAGTATGTAACTAACTTTCATTAAACATATATTTATTTTTGTTCTACAGATGTATTGAAGCTGTAGTTTTTAATATAATAAATTTAATAATCAAAATATTATGTATGCATAATATGCAATTTTATTGATAACTATAGTTGAAACATACCTACATAATATACAATTATTTTTAATATTATATTATAACATATTTGATAGAATATTCGTCTTACCCAGAAAATTTAAATAACATGATGCTTAATGGTTAATATGAATTGATGAATGCTGGTGGGAAAAACAAAGAAAAACAGTAACATGTCGAACGTTTTTTTTTACTATATCCAATTTAAAATTTTTTTTTATGAGTAAAAGACGTGTTGACTTTGATACAGTATCACTCTATCCTTTTTAGTAGACCTAAGTGATCAACCTAAGGGTTATCAAAAAAAAAAAATCGATTCACTGCAATGATGTACCTAAATTGCCTATCCAAAACGCCGTATTACATATTTATTGTAATCAAACTCATAGTAAATTATTTTTTAAATGCGAAAAGTCAAAATATAATGTATTTTAATAAATCACTTGTTTTTATAATGTATTGAATATTTGTATACGTGTATTATTTAAAATGTATAAAAAAAAATCTATAGACATGATAAACTGGGAAGTTTGTATAGTAGTAATATTTTAGTATAAAAAATATAAGTTATAACTTAAAAATGTTTATAATTTTTTTTAACAATTATTTAAACAATATAATATTTTTTAACTTATTAACCATTATCAATAACATACGATAACACATTAGCGTATTAATTTTCAATAATATGTACCTGAAGAACGACCCAATGACCGTTTTTTGCCGAAATCTCCATTGCATTTTCGGCGACGACTTCTTGGCCTTGACCTAATGATACATTATGAAAATTGTTTAATCCAGTTGAAATTCCTAGTTTATGTCCCAAATCTTCGACATCCTAAACAAATAATTTTATTTTAATAGTTTATTATAATAAACGTAATAATACATAATAATGAAAATAGTATGTTACATTTTAATAATAAAAATATATACATGTATATTAAACAATATTTGATACATAAATGATACTTTAATAGATTAAGTTGTATTGTATACTTAATTTCAACAAATAATTTTGTGAGAAAATTTATTATCTAGGTTTATTTAAGTTCTTAATTTTCAAATATTTTAAATAACCATATTTAATATTTTTAAAAACTTGGTTGTAATATTTATATAACAATTTCAAGACTTCAAAACAAACAGTATAAACTTAAATTTATTTAAAATATATCTAAATACAAATATAATTAATACCATCACTACTTATCAGAAATTTAAGAAACATATTATATATTTTTTAAATTGTATTAAAATGTAAACTATAATTCTACTTATAGTACTAATATATTATAAGTATTAGTATAATATAAAATATAACTAAATAGTATTTTGGTACTACTCGTATTATACTACTAGTACTTAATTAATTATTACATTGTATCAGATAAAGATTTTAAATGTAATTAAATGACATGCGATCATTTTTAAGAATTTTTCTATTGCAAGAAGACAACGGTGTTTATAAAATATATACAAAACTAGTTCTTAAATTTAGACATATAAAATATAGATTAATTTTAGTTTTAACCACGTAGTCAAAATCAAATTTACGAAACAGGATTGTTAAAAATAGTTTTAACAAATTTTGACTTTTAACTGTAATTTAAAAAACAAAACATTATTTTAAAAACCATTAATTTCCTATTTTACATATTCACTGTCAACATTAAATATTGTTTATATATAAATAATCAATAAAAAGACTTGAATTCAAGTTCTGAGTTTTTAATTGGGTGAAAATTTATCAAATTAAAAAACTCATGATTAGATACTTGATAGTAGGTACTTTTGTTAGTGATATTTAGATTATTTATATTACTTTTAATGGATTCACTCCCGGTGAGAGTATAAAGAAAATAGGTGTTGTTGGACTAGTTTCTTCAAATGATTTTGCAAATTCCACACTTCTACCTTCTACGTACTTTGTGCCAAGTTTTTCTTCAATAAAAACCCTTAAAAAAATATAATATAATTAATTAAAATCAGATTAAATAAATTAATAGATTTGAATTTAATATCAAACGTATAGTACTATTGTATAAAACTATTTTTAAAAACCAAAATACTAACGACATAGCATAAGTCATTCGGTCGGGTCGTAATGCCCTCATCATCATTAATCGTTGTAACGACACTTTATTTTTCCACTCTTGGGGGAATTTTTCACGTTCTGGACAATCCGACTCAACAAATTTTTTCCACCTTTTTGATGATGTTTCGATATCACGGTCTAAATTTCTAAAATAATATAATATATATCCAATATTAATAATTTTAATAACTATTTAATGATTTTACTATTTGGTCTATTTGAATATTTTTAAAATACCTAAATTCGTCTTTAGTTGACAAACTTCTGACACCTGACCAACTAGAATTAGATAAAAATTCTACTGGACTGCTAATATGTTGAGCTGTAGGGAATCTCAAAAAAAAATCTAACTCTTGTGGAGCTATTTCTTCGCTCATTAATAATATCTGTAATATATTTTGTTTTTGTTTTTATTAAATAACTTTCATCGTGACATTATTAATATTATTGTAATATAACATTATACAGCTATATAATATGTAACTTATTAATATGATAATAACTGATTACTTCATGTTTATATCGAAACTTTCATTAACGAAACATTGAAAAACATGATTATACGAAAGCATATTATTTTAATAATAACAAATACACCAGATTACCAAAACAATTTGTGCAAACACTTAATATACACATACGAACAGTCAACCGACTGCTTATTAAATTATATTATAATATGATGAATGTTTAAATATAATTGTGTAAATTTGTGAATCTTATGAGTTTTAAGTTATAACGCATATGGATATAGGTAACAACAAATAAATAGAATTAACAATAATTATAAATTGGTAACAATTAGTGTTATTAATTTTATTATTACCAGCAGTTACGTAAATGGGAAATACTTTTCAGACAAAAAGAAAAATATTAAATATCCTATTATGAAACTATAAAAATCCATTAGCAATCCTAATAATTCAATATTAAATAAGGAAAAAGAAAAATTGGGATACAGTATATACACTACTTATATATATACAAACATAATATATATTATAATTATTTATAACCATAAATTAACTATTTTTATATATAAACAATAAGCATATACCTAGTGTACTATATTTATATATAAATAATAATTTAATTATCGAGGACAACACATAACTTGGACTCTGGGAAGTTACTCTGGTGTATAACAGAGAATTGGAAATACCTCTTCATAAAGTTGTCCATTGCGTTATGAATGTCTTTAATTTTAATTACATTAAAAATGTATTTTTTTTTATAAACAGGATGTTAGACTATTTTTTTTTATCTGGCAGTAGTGTGCGTACTATATTAATTATTATTTATGATACATTAAATTTTAGCGGTCTTGTTTACTTGGAATGTCATCTGTGATGCGAATATCAGTTTATCACATTCAAATAGCCCTCTGGAAGTATACACGAATACGAAGTAAGTGATACAGTCGATCAAGTTGTTCACTCTCAACGATACGCTTTCCGCAGGTACTGATTTTTCAATGGCGTTGTTAAACACTACGCTGAAAGCCTATAGTTTTTGATACGATATATCATATTATTTAAATATGTATATGTGAACAATAGCATGCGGACGAGAATTTTTACCTTTAACGAGAACTGATAGACCAGATTAATCGTGTTCAGTTCGTTGAGTATGAAATACAACAGGCTAGCTCTCGCGGCTGCCGGTCTATAATGTTCTCTGGCTTCGTCAATCTTTTCCGACGTGATTTTCGCCTCAGCAACTTTCTGTTGTATCTCTGCGGCAGTTCTTTTCGTTGTTTCCAAATTTTCCACCAACGCCGTGTCACTTAATATGTTATCTTTAAAGTTAAAACATGTTTCCATATAATACATAATTATTTAACTGTATTCCAGTTGATGGAACAATAAAATTAGTAAATAACATATACTTAAATACCATTAGGCATTAGTATATTTAATGTTTAAAAGGTAGAAAAAAAATATGTTACTCTTAAAAAAATAATAAAATATATTAGCAGTAATGTAATTTAAATATATTTAATATTCATTTATGTAGTACCTAACTATTATTAACTATTATACAAAAGTAATGTACATATCATACCTCCTGCTGAAGATAATCGCGAGAGCAGATCGTCTTCTAATTTTTTTAACATGATTTTAAAATCATTTTGTTGTTTAGTTAATTCAGCCTTGCAATAATTTAATATTTTGATTAAATTATATGATGACAACTAATACAGCTTAAGTAAAAATATAAATTACTTTGAGTTGTTCTAAGTCAGGTCTTTCGGCTTTTACAACTTCAGCAAGTAACTGGTCTTCTAAACCATCTCTCGTCACAGTAAAATTAATCAAAGTTGTTTGAGCTTGCATTTCAGGTTTATAATGTGGATTAGCTAATTTGGTATGGAGTAAAAGCCGAAATTCTTGATTGTATTCAACTTCTTTGTCTCCCATTTTAATGGCTCTATTCGTTATAAAATTAAAAATAATAAAACAATAATTTAAAAAAACCTATAACATATTTTACAAACTATAAATGATATATATACTTACTTTCCTTTTTTTATAAGATTACGGCCTAATAAAGGATCTAAAACAGGATCTAAATTTTCTTCAATATTTTCTAACAAAACAATTTTTCCCGTCGTTATACTTTTTTCTAACTCTTCCATTGAACCTTTCTGCCCTAAACGCAATACAACTAAACTTTCTCCATATTTCTGTTTGATCCACTTAACACCTTGTAGCTAAAATATAAATTGCATACAATATATTATACACAATGTATAAAAATGATAAATAATTAAAACAAAACATGATTACAGAAAGAATCTTTTATATTTTACTAGTAGTACTTATTGGTACCAGTGTAAAAACATTATTATTATTATTATTATTATTATTATTTTAAAAATATTAACATCTATTTGTTTTTAATATTTTTTTTATATGTTTTCACTTCACCAAGTTTTGATCACACGTTCAAGTATGTAAAATCAAACATACTTGATGTAGTCTATAATAAATAGTGAGTATAAATATATTTATTTTACATAATATAACTATTACATTTATTACACTAATCGTATACAAGGAAGGTATATTTATTTAAAGCATTTTTATCAATAAATATATTAATAAATAATATTACATGATAATATACCTCTAAAATGGAAATAATTTACGTACAGTTAAAATGACATATTGAAGTCACACAAATAACAAAATAAATAACAAAAATATAATATGAATAGATAAATAATATAAAATAAAAAATTGAATATATTACTTGTGGATCGATCATTAACGGCCAACGATCAGAATTTGATAATATAGTTGCGTTTTCTGTTGACATACGATCACTGGGTAATCCTTCATTATTCCAAATCGCCACTTGAGTGTCATCAGTCAGTAAAGTTAGCGGATCTAAACCTTCAGTTATTGGTACAGCGGGCTACAAGTTTAATTTATTCTAATTAAATAATAGTTATTATATTCACGTATTTTTTACTTAAACACAATAACAAACCATACAAATACCTATTTAAAAGCTCAACTATGAGAAAGCGTAGTAAATTTGTTTATTTAATATTTTCATGAAAAAGAAAATCATTTTTATTGAACAACTTTAAATATACTAAAAACTGAACCATTTACAATTGAGTAGGTATATTGCTTAAACTTTGTGCAAAATGTATTTGTATAATTCGTATTAATTATCATACTAAATTAATTTATTACTTCTATAATGTTCAAATATATAATACATTTATTATTTAATGATAACTTATCTAGTTATACTAGTTATTTAAAGGTTTTGGGATAAGTATATATTTCACTTTTTTCGAAATAAAGACTAATGTAATTATAGTCACAAGAATGCAGCTAAATTATAATAATTATAAAAAGCATACAGCGTTCTACTACAGCAACAAAAGCTTTTACAATTATAAATAAAGCTTTCATAAAACTCCGATGTACAATATAAATTAAATTGAATTTACTAATTAAATCCAAACTAATTTAATTAATATATTAAAAAATCTAACACCTACATATTACAGAAATGATTAGATAAGTTTATATTCCGAACTATTATGATTTGTGTTGTGCAACCAATATTAAAAAGTATACACAAGCTAAATGTATTATTAAATTAATTAGTGACTCGTGTTGAAGCGTTGTAAATGTAATATGTAATATTTAACTATACGTTCAAACAATAATGGTCTTGTATGTATTTTTTTTTTTTATTATTTCACGAAATTTTTTATTTATTTAAATACATATTATACGTACATCTAAGGTTTTTACGAATGGCGTCCATATTTTGTGTAGCAGCTCTTGTCTATAATGTTTCGTAAAGCATCCAACGTACGATATGAATGCTGTGATAAGCAGAACATCTCCTGGCAAAGTGGTACTTTGCTGCATAAAACTTTAAAATCGAAAAAAATATTAATTCACGACAAACACAGTTTAACACAACAATAATATACCAAGCTACAGCTTCGGCCCAACGAACGTTTTCTGACCCCAAGCCACCAATTAGTCTGTTTGCCAATTCGATTGTCTTATTAGTCGCATCCGCTTCTTGTTGACAGTGTAATTTTTCGGATGTGGCCTGCTCAAAGTCAGCTGTTAATTTGGAAAGCTGTTCTTCTAATGACTTAATACAAAATTTTCATTTTAATTCAATACTCCTATAATATTTATATCGCTTAAGAGGATTTTATACTTACGGCAACTTTTTTCTTTATAACGGCCAATTTGTCTTGGGCCTGAGCGAGTTCCGTGTTGGCTTGAGCTAAGGCTAATCGTTTTGGTTCCACATCACAGTACACTTCATAAAATTTTATAATGTTTATCACCCAAGCACAGAGACCTGCAATTCAATTATCGAATACAATATTAAATATTGATTTATATAGCACAAATTTTGAAATTTACCAGCAGCTGCGGCGGACTTTGATCTAACGAATTCAGGTTCAAACTCTGGATCTTTTAAGTACGGTTTAATGGCTTTAGTTACTTCAGGATGAATGTTCTCTTTGTCATAGTTTATGAGTAAATCTAGGAAACTATCCACTTTAGCCATCATAATCTAAATTAAAATTAAACGGTCAAGCTAGATAGAAAACCAGTTTTCTAATTACTAAAATATAATTTTTAATAGTTATACTCGTAGGTGTGACTAAAGACGTTTTTCACATTAAAATAACATTCGAATGTAATATTATTTACTTCAATTAATGTATTAAATATAATATATATATATGTGTGTGTATTATAAAATATCATATTTGTAATCATAATATTAAATACCAATTGAATTTTATTTTTAATCTCATATAGCACGTACTTTAGTAGCTTTCCAGCTTCGGTCTTTGGGTATTTTACCATTTTGCGCCAATAATACCATTACAGCAGCCGTTACATTTGTAACAACACCGGGAGGCGATCCAAATGATTTTAATTCTGTTAAATTTGATTTGTTCAATGTATTTAAAGCTTCCTGGATAAAAAAAATGATAATAAAATATTATACTATTTAAATACAGCAATTATTACTAGTCAAAAACTATGCACGAAGCCCTGAACGCCTAAATTACTTTTAAATGTTTTGTAAAAGAAAAGTATACGGCTCATGGTTACGTCTACACTAGAAACCTTTTATGTTTATTTTGATTCTTATTTTAATTTTAAATCATCGACTGGATATTATAGTGGAAGACGGAGAAGTGCTGGTTATAATCACAAGATTTAAATAAGTTTCGTGAGAATCGGGTAGATTGACTGAGTGACATAATATTATGTAAGGCAACACGTGTACGTGACAACACTACAGTATAACTTCTTGATCACACCACAGCCTAAATTTTTAAAAAACTGTTATACTATTGTTAAACCATTCTTATGGTTGTAAATCAAAACAATTGTTGAATAAATTTTAATTCACAAAAAAAAATCTATAAATACAAATTATTCACCGAACAAGAACTTTCTGATAATTTAAACATTAACATTGCACTTACAACAATGGAAAACAGACAAATTTCACTGTAATTAATTATTTAAATTTTTATAGTGTTTAAATATTGTTTAATATTTTTTTAGACATTAAACCAAGTTTTTCATTTAGTGCAATGTGTTATTTCATTTTTATAAATTAGGATTTCATAAGCATAAAAAAATTTTTTTTATGTAGCTTTAATAATTTAAATTATAAGTTAATTGTATTTTTATATAATAATAATAAAAAAAGAATTATGTAGTATTGAATTATTAGTTATTTAAGGCTCGACCGGAAATTGAAATCTGCACATTGAAGAACCTTATCATACAGACATAAGTTGTACATTTTTTTTTAAATATATTTTAAATACAAACTTGAGCAGCGAGTAGTGCTGGTTCAGCCTTAACAAGGTCTTCTTCACAATCTCGCTGTTTTTTCTTTACTTCTTCTGCTATCGAACCAACTTTTTTTTCCTCGTCATCGGCTTCATAATTATAAAAGTTGCATAGAAGTATTAGAATTTAAAAAATATTATTATTATTATAGTTAATTTCAAATCATACCAAATGCTTTCTCTTTTGATACTTTTTCAGTTTCAATACCAACTATTTGAATAAGTTTGTCAGCCGCGTCATTTTTAATTTTTAATTCAACTTCTTGAATTGCTAATTTTTCTTTTAAATTATCTACCTGAAATCAAGATTATACATATATTATACATTTAATACAGATAAATATACAGCATCACATTCACAATAAATTTATCCGAATAACTATTAGGTAAAAAAGCTTTCGCACCTTGACACATATTTTAAATACTGTTCAGAGCAATAAATATATTATTTTTATAATTTTTTTTTCATTTATATATATATTCAAACGTTAACAGGTTGACTGCAATAGCCCATGAGATATTCATGTGGGTCACACGTCGTTTGGCAAAATTTTTATGGGGAAATTAATGATATTGTTAATATCTTTTCTACATAACTTGATTTCAAATTATCAATATAAAATTAATTTATAAATGCCTAAAAAAAATATTAATAATAATTTTAAACCTATACCTATCAGTATAAAATTATTTTTTATTGCAAATTAAGTATGAACCATATACGTATCGCATGACAAAGTTTAACATGTATGTTAAAATGGAAGTTTAATAATGATCTATCCTCATTCTTCATTATTAATGCAATCTACCGTATTACTTACTATAATAATATATAAGCAAATAAATTACTTAAATATTAAAATGAATGTTAAATAGAATGTACCTACCATCTAATATTATCCATCTCTAATTAAAATCGTTTTCGTTTATAATTATTTATCATTAAATTCTAATTTTAGTATTTAACACATTCATTACAGTGACGTAACTTCTCAGTGATAAAGTTGTTGCTCTTAAAACCTAACTATACTATACACTATACAGGCGTATAGAAGAATGAGTTACTTAAGTTTTAATATTAATACAATCAAAAATACAAATACTTTCTTTTTTTAAGTAGTTGTGTCAATAATTTAAACTAACCTGATTAGCTGTACTTTTCAGTTTTTCCAACCCATTTTCTAGGCGGTCTATTTTGCTAGCTAATTCAGCCGACTTTCGCCTTAGCAACTTGGAATAAAGTGATATCTGTTCCAAAAATGATTTGGGCGTAGTATAATTGTACCGGCGGTCGCTCTGCAAATATATTCGCGATATAATATTGACCTGTGTGTGCGCGTAACCCATAAACTTGGCGACAGATTCTCTAAAGTTTTCCTAGAAAAAATGCACACGACGGCAGTAACGTCACATATTAATTATTAGCAATGATAAATTATTGAAAATAAATAAATATATTTACGGGGAGCACTTCGAGTTCCGATAAAAATTGATTGGACACAGACATGAGTGCTTGTTGGGGCCACTCATGAAACCAGTTGATAGATGTGCAGTTGACCAATGCGGGAAATTTTCTGGAACGAACTCGTAGCACCGAACCAACTGGCGAGAAACACAGTACGACTTTTAACTGTCGTCTAACTCGGTCGATGAAAAACTTCCAACAATTTTCACGTGTATCCAACTGCCCAGCGCCCTTAACCTAATCGAAATCCAAATATATAGCATACCAACAAGGTGGAAATTAAGGAAAGGATGCTTATTATGGTTTAGCACTCGACATAATTTTTCACCATAATCGTGTAATTATTATTTTTAGTATAATATTGCTACAATTTATTACTATTTTATAGTATTTTTGTAATTAATATAAATTAATTACTAATTAAAATAATTTATCAATTATAATATAAAAACTTTAGCTTATCTGCCTTATTATGAAAATAAAAAATGTCTTCTTCAATTATATTGTATTAAATTAACTTATTTAATAAAAATTTATTTCAATACTTTTTAATTTTTAGTTTTATTATTATTATTATTATTATTATTACTGTTTTATAGGGCATTTAAAATTTTCTCACAGACAAAAGAAATTTTAGGTTATTGATTCAAACATTTCAAACGTCACGGATATTCTAGTTAATGAATCACGGACATGCGCTATCAGTCGCAATAGAATTATACTAATAATTAACTTATAATTCATATCGCTATTATAAATTGTATATAGATATATAATTTACTATAGTCATATATCACGTCCTTTTATCATTAAGGAATAAATAAGCAGATAAGTAGATACGCGTAAACGTAAAGTTATAACGAGCGTTGAATTAATACCTTCATAAATACCTACAACGGCTACAACTACGTAGTATAAACACACGAGATTATTGAACGAGCAATAATGAACAGACATCGCATACTTAAGTGTATAAATGCACATAACACTAAATACTCGTATGAATAGAATATAATTATATACCTACATACATACACCATAATTAATATATTAGTAGACGATAGTATATTTACTTACATTTTAGCAATAGTGGCAATAGCAATATTAAGAGTAGATATTGATTGATAAATAAAAAGTAAGAAAACCACCCAGCTGTGTGACTATACTTGTACAATATCTTCTTACTAAGCTTACTACATCCAACGACTGGTTTATTTTCAGAACATATAAAAAATGCATTACTACCTTCAAAATCGTATCTTTCTCTCATTATATGTAGAGTCATAATTCAACATTTCCTTCCCTTACCCTACTTTACGTCTTGAAAACCCATATTATTTCATTTCATATTTTATTTTACTATAATGTTTTATACGATAATATAAAATCTTACTTCGTTACGAACGCCAGCTATAATATTTTCAACCTCATCGTCAGGAAATAGTTCTGGAATTTCGCCCGTCGAAAGCATGTCGTTGATCAAAACTAGAAACGATTCCGACGGGACTTGAGCGTCAGTCATCAAAAAAACGATTCCTACATTTTTCAAACCCGACTTCAGGTACAAACTGGATAATTCCATCTATGGGTAGATGATAATTATTGTTAGACGATTATTGTTTGTTGTGTGTTATTTATTTAAAGGTAAACAAGTTAATCAAAACATTTGTCTAAAATAATTTTAAGTTAAGTTAACGTTAAGAACATAAATCATAATTAAGTAATAATTAATAATTAACAAATAATATAAATAACTAAAAAAGTATGAAATTAATATAAAAATATTTATATATATATATAAGCTTTACTTAGTTAAAAGGAGATCGTTAATTTTTTTTTTTTGTCATTATTTATATTTGAATTACATATATAGTAATTGCTGTGTAACTTTCTATATTTTTTTTTTTTAAATACTAACTAAATATTTTATCAAAAATACATTCTACTATTCCTTATTATTACACACTAGTTGTTGACAGTTGTACGTAATGGTTAAGGTAATTACAAGTTATAGTATCACATCTAGTTTCAATTAAATTATTTGATCAAGAAATAATTATTTGTTCGCTTTTATTCAAAATAATTATATAAGTTATATAATTGATCAAACATAGATACATTAATGTATAATAAATCTTATACCTATGAATAAACTTGATTTAACTTAACGTATTATTTTTTATATTAACTATAATAGATATGTAATTATAATAGATAATTTAACTACCTAGCTAAGTTATTAAGTTGAATATAAAAGTAGTTTTTAATTTAAATGTCATAAAACAATTAAATTTTAAGCTTAGCTTCAAATTATTAACTAGTTAATGCTTACTTTTGAATATATTATTATTGTTTACTATGAATAATAAGTTTTCTTTAAAACCTCACTTTAAGATCCAAAAGCCCATAGCCTTTGCGTAGTTGTATTTGAGCTACCTCCAAGCTGGAAATAAACGCCGCCAAACGCGCTAAACACTGTTTTCCGCTACCTCCAACCCCTACCAATAAACAGCTGCCCCTCGGTGATTCCAATATTCGGTTTATTCTAAATATTGCGTAAAACTCGTTACATAATTATTCAATTACATCGAAAACTATAGCCATAAATCATAATTATTACTGCAAACCTGCAAATGTGCATCATAGCGTCTTCGAACAGCACCAAATTCATGGCGGCAACCAAATCATTGTATAAATTTAAAGCTTCTTCCAGTAATTTTGTAAGATTAGTCCAATTTTTTACCGATAAATATTTAGGTTCACCAATACCTTGAGCAAAATGGCAATAAATATTTGGTTTTTCAAAAACTGCACATTCGTCGATTTCCTAAAAATAATAATTGTGATTTTAGTTAAAGTATTTATATCATATAATGAAATAATATTATATACAAGATAAATATAAGAATTATAATAAACATAATAAAATTATTATTTTACATACATAGTAGGAAATTAAAAATATAAATCTTAAATTTACTTTTTATGTTGACATTAGCCAGAAATTTCAATAAAAATAACTTACAATTAATATCATACAGATTGGAGTTACTTTAATACTAAGATTGTCATAAAATGTTTTCCCCGTAATGATATAAAAATGACCTAAGAAAGTTATTACTTATTTTTACTATCATGATAAATATTTTTTTCATTGTTATGTATTATTGTAAGCTATCTATCAACTTTTTTTTTAATCGTTTAAACGAAAATAATTAATTCAACTGTTAGTTCCTATTTAATTTTCTTAGCTAAAATAGGTTAAAAAATCAATCAACTAGTAACTATAAACGTTTTTAATTTTT
The DNA here is from genome assembly GCF_003676215.2 of Rhopalosiphum maidis. NCBI lineage: Eukaryota > Metazoa > Arthropoda > Insecta > Hemiptera > Aphididae > Rhopalosiphum > Rhopalosiphum maidis. The sequence continues at coordinate 37,482,602 of NC_040879.1, read as the reverse complement.
TTCTTCTATCAATTCAACTCAATAAATTTAAAAATACTACTCTTTGAAGAGCAACAATTTACTTTAAAAAAAACCTCTATTAGCGCAATATGACATATGTAACAAAATTAATTTAAAATAATAATAATAAATGAATAAAACGAGGGAAATTATAATGTTTGATACATATATAAGCTAATAATAAAGTGGTTAATATGCTAACCTGCATCGTTCAAAAAATATTTAAAGTAATTTTAACTGAGCAAAACAACATTTTTTATGGTTAAAATAGTAACCACCTCCTTTGATAAATAAAAAAAGGTGGTCAAAATACAACAATTGCGCCCCAGAATTAACAACCCAACCTGTAAAAGATGTGTTGTATGTAAATTTGGTTGCCTACTTTTAATCTAAGGCACTTATACGTCGTAACATGTGCAATACACTATTAAATAAATTATAATAGTAAAAAAGTGTTTGATTGTTACAAACTATCAATGAATTATCATCTATAATTAGTTGTTTAATATATTGAAAACAAATTAAAAATATATTTTGATATTTGTATAAGTAATACAGACATTATATTTTTAAACTGGCAATGGTCATGTTCAAATGTTGAATTTTAAAGTTAAACGATTATTATACTGAACACTTACGTCAAAGAATTTTTTCAACGCATCAGTCTGTATTTTAGTAAATGCGTCTGAATCTTTGTCGTCGACTAATTTATCTGAATATACTCTTTGGCATTCGTGCATCCACAATCGCATTAGATCTGCGCTGCAGTTCAGACACTCTCCGGTACTGAAAAGCAGACCCTAAAATACAATATTTAAAAAAATATATACCTAAGTGATTTGTAAAAAAAAAAATGCGTTTTTGATTCAAAAAATTTAAATACTTGAAAGACATTTGATAAATCTCTCAGATTAAATATGTAATGAAACTTGGTGGCGGTAGGCAGAAACACCGAATTAACTTTGTTGTGTAACCAAATTGTAGCTTCTATTACGTTATCGGCAAGTTTTGAGGCGACTTGTGGAATTCGATATTCGAAATTTCCAAAATGTTGATTTAAAATTGAAGCATAAATCATCGTCAACGACTCTGACCCTGGAAAACTATATGGTAAAAATCATTAAAATTACTTAATAAAAATGAAAAAAATATATGTATATTAATTAAAATATTAGATAATGCTAATAAATAAAACAAAACCAATCACTGAACTTAATCAAACATTATAAGTGGCGTGAAAGAAACCCTTATATGGATAGCGATGGACATAATATAAAACACTAACACCAGGTAAAAACTAAATAAATAGTTACGTACATAAAAACGCTAAAATCCCAGATACCCGGGTATTTCATAACAGATGATAAATTTAGAACTATATAATTCTGCAAAAGTGAAAAACAGACAGCTTTAATCATCAAAATAAATGTTAAGAAGTTAATAATATTGATTAAGTTATAATCTCTAATTTTATTTTATAATTTACATGATATTATTATGATATGATTTTTTTTATTCGTATTATTTTACATCAGTGGTGGCCAAACTACGACCCGCGGGCCAACTCCAGCCCGCCATCATTTAATATCTGGCCCGCGAAAGAACTATAATATTTTATATTTAAGTAAAAAAAAAAAATTTTAATTTACGTAAAAAAAAGGCCCGTGGTAAAAAAAGTTTTTTTCTATGGCCCGAGGTAAAAAAAGTTTGGCCACCACTGTTTTATACAATTGCCAATTTATTTGCCATTTATATTTTTCATAATATACCTAACATTTTAATATTTTTATGCACACATATGTAAATTATATTTATAGCTATAATGACACATATATATATATATATATATATATACATAATATATATTTTATTATTATTAATTTGGCACAAATTATATATTCGTTTGTTTATTGTATGGCTTTAGTCACATAGCTATACTGTTTTTGTAAAATATATATATATTTTTAAATAAAACAATTTATTTTAATATTTATAGTCTATTGAAGAACATAAAACATTATTCATAGAAAATAGAAATAAACAATCAATCTGTAAGACTTCGTATTGTTGTAGTCTAACTCCAAATATAGATGGGCTTATAAATATTAAATATATTATTGTTTTTTTTTTTATTTTACTTATTCGATCATTATAAATACGTTATTTTTAGTGAAGATTTCTGCAGCTCATCTACTCACCTCTTTATTTTTACAACTATTCAATATCTTACATAAATCTTTGAAAAAACAGTAGGTATGAGACACCACGCGTATATTGTGAGTATACTACAGTAGATACAATTGATAATAGGTATACAGTATACACTATTTTTTACTTGAAGAAAATATTAAATAAAGTCTCTGGGATTAAAACTAATGGTTTTTTATACCTCACAGCGATGACACAAAAATGCCGCTGTAACCGTGGGTTGATTGTAAAACTTCCCGCTGTTGGATTCATGCAGGATACATATTGACAGTTGTGAATATCTTTTAACGACAATTTGGTTCTGTCATACCAGTGTCCGTAATCCAAATGTTGCCGTATCAGAGTGTGCGGTTGAACAGTTCCATAGCAATCTACCTAAAAATATATACAATTAACAATCATAAAAAACCACGGTATTCCGCATTTATTCAAGTCACATATTATGCCTTTGTTTTATGCATAGACGTTCTGTAAAAAAGCGTTGATTTTATTAATACAGTAAATAATCAAGTCCCGTAATTTTAAATATTTATCAAGTTCATAATATTATGTCACTTAAAAGTTTAAACTGTTTAAAGTTATATCACAGAATAACCAGAAGGAACACTGGCTGAGAACTCAAAAATACTATTCAATTTGTTGGAATATCAGTGTATCCACAAAATAACAAAAATATAAAATTCTTTTTGTATGGTTACACTGATTTTCCAATTTTACAGGGCCTCGGATAGTTCGGTAGCATACAATTTTGTAAGCAATAACAAACGTTATCGCGTGTTATCGGGTTCTTTCGAATATTTGGAATATCAGTCTTTCTAGAAAAATAGAATAATAGAAAATATCTTTCCACAGGTCACACTAATATTCCAATAGGTGTAGCAAATCTTTGCCCCATAAGAACCCGTATTAAACTCAAAAAGTGTCCCTTCTTTGGTTATTCTGTGGTTATATTATAAATTGTTATTAGATATTAATAGTTATTTTACTTCGGGCATATTCATATCGTCTAAAAAGTATATGAGTGTTTTGTTTCCTGGTGGTCCATAATTTCGGCCAGCTTTTTTCTCTAGAGGTTTTTCTAGTATTTTTTGTAACATTTCTGCAATTTACCAAAATAAAATTAATACACACAGGAAAACTATAAAAATATATAGGTGTTTGATACCGAACGTCATCTTAACCAAGACTCATAAGTTTCTATACATTTACATATTATTATTATCAATCTTGTCAAATCGTATTTAATGATAGGTGACATTAAATATTGTTTCAAGTCTAAATTAAATTATAATTATATATATATATATATAATATATCATAAATATTTTTTACTGCACCGATTTTTTAACACGAACTCTATGGGATTCACAAGCCATAATCATCATGATGACAGTATCATTATTCGTTACATCGATTACCTGACGTCGTATAGTAGTTGAACGGTATATTAGTCACTGCATAGTTTTCCGAGAGGCTGGTGAGTTTCTCGTTCATCAACACCGTTTTTCCGCAACCCGCACTCCCGACTAGCATTACCGGATGTTTGTGGTCCATGAGAAGATCCACAAAGAACCTGGTCCTTATCGATTCTGGCGTGTGGACTAAAGCGCTCTGTGTGAAACGAAACAGTGCTAGTATGAAAACGTCAAACTGTCAATTAACATGATTAAACCTGCAGGGGCATGTCCGAATCCAGTTCAAATTTCGGAATGACGTTTGTCCAGGGTAGGAACTCCTTGGTTTCCGTGTCGATGTAATAATCGAATACAGTACCCTGAGACGGATATTTAATGGTTTTGAATTCAGCCACCCACCATTTGGAAAACTCTACTTTGTAATCAACTACCTGAATGTCAAAAATAAAAAAACCATTTTAATATTTTATGCTTTGTCGTAGTCACCAGGTTGTCAAAAATCATCAAAATAAAGAAAATTTTGAAAAAAAAAATAACAGGTGATCCCTTCACGGTAGCTTCATTCCCTGATTTTTTCATAAGTATATAGTATAATGCTATATATATATATATACGTATGAATGCAGAATAATTACGGTTTATATCAATCGTGTATTTTAATGAAGATTTTAGAAATTGTAGGAACTAGTAACCTCTTCCTTGCGCCTAATACGTACTAATACTGCACAATATCACCTGTTGATAGTAGCTAGATGTTTGGTGTCTTACGTGCCCGATTGGCCTTATACACGTTTTTTCATACAGTCATGTGCTTTTTGTTGCTAACGTACATTTTTTTGAGGAGTAGTGGTGCTGATATCCGTTAAAATATTTAACATAATGCAATAAACTACTGATTACAATCGTATAACTGTATGTACATAATATATTTTTTTTACGTCAACTCGTCGGGTTAGAAATTTGAAATTTTCCATACTATGAATTTTAAATTACTGTTACTGATTTTCGTTCTTACTTGTTCTTGGTATATAGCCGCTCCAAACGACCATATGCACACAAACGTGAAGTATAGTTCGTACCATTCTTTAGGACAGTCCGTCGGAGTATTGGCTGGCACTAGAATACACTCGAGCAAATGACACAGCATTTGTATATGTGACATCTCCGTTATTGGTATGATTTTTTTAAACCTGTTTCGGATATTTTCCAGACACGGTGGTATGTATTTATCAAACAGGATTACAAGGTTACTCTTTTCCACGGCGTACTCTCTGGTCTCAATCCAACTTGTCACATACCTGTAAATTATGTGAATACTTACTGTAGGATTGCTTTGATTTTATAAATCAATATTATTGTTTTTTTTTACGGATTCCATCCCAAGTCTTGCGGGTTTAAATACAAAATGCCTGCTCGAGATACGGTGGCTGGTGTAGCCGTTCGCAAGTTAGATATTTCAAAAATGAGCCTCATCGAAGGAGTTAAGGCAATACGTTCGTTACTGGCTAACGTTAATACCTAAAAAAAACAGATGTTTACAATCGGGAGCAATCGGTTATATACAAAATTTTATCAAATTTATACAGATATTCTATATTAATACCTTGTTATCATCCATCACGGTGTTTAGTGACTCAATCCACATTGGGTCGATATCACCGTCCAATAAAATCCACTTGGGAAAGCTGTTCGGGATGTTTGCTTGTTCTCTCATTATTACAGAAAATAAACCTTTGAACGATATAAAAAAAAAACCGCTGTATTTTAGCAATAATTTTAAAAAACTAAAATATTTAAATTTACCATCTTTCCATTCACGGGTAGCAGGATTAATGACTCCGAATAGTTCGTCATTAGTTACGGCTTTTGGATTCAAATCATTGTAAATCGGTTTTCGTTTTATATTTTGATAAGTCCTAAATAGCGTTTTCCAAACTTCAGTTTTACCAGTGCCCGCATTCCCGACTACGAATACGGAATGACGAACTTCCAAAAGCTCTTCTAATTGTACGACCTGTTTATTACAACATAATTATTGCAATGACACTATGTAACTACACGAAATACGACGGCCAGTACTTTGAGTATGAAATTTTCTTCGGGTTGCAACAGTAAATCTACGGCCGCTTGTTTGACAGTCTTTTCGAAATCCTGGTCCCTTTTACGAGGCACGTCCAGTGACGGAAACAAATCCCCTATCAGTCCCATAAATACCGGGACATCGTCGCTAATAATTTTCGGTATGTTGAAATCCCTTAAAGCTCTCATTAACACTTCTTCTTCGATACGTCCTGGATCACCTCTCTATAATGATTTTATAATATTATAATCACACTTTTGTATTAGGAAAGTAAAAATCGTTTACCTTCAAAGAACCAGCAACAACTAATACAGATTTTATGGCTCTTAAACCCCAATCATAATGATCCTGCTTAGAAAGCAGCTCTTTACAAAGAGTATACAAAGTTATAAATTTCCTCGCAAGAATTTTCGCTTCTTGAAACCCTTCCGCAACCAACATAATTTCACAGATTAGTTCAAAATCTGGTACTACCATAGCGCACGGTCTATAATAATTTAAATTGTTTATTTAATAAAAAAAATCCAGGTTTTTTATCAAAAGTACTAACCTAAATAGAGCTTTTAAATTTTCTGGCAACTCTGTTCTACCAGCATAACCGGGATTCATCGTAATAAATATTCCAACAGACGAAATCAAACTAATTTTTTCTCCCATAAAGTTAAACGTAGTTGCCTTTTCTCGAATCGCATCCTAAAAGGAAAAATAGTATTTAATATTATTAAAACGTAATATTAATTTCTAACGTTGTAACGAAAGAAAATTATTATTATATAACCGTATGTAATAAAATAATGAAAGTATTTTAATCGATATTAAACATAATAATATTTTAATATTATATACCTGAATAGACTTCACTTGGACAGCAACCACTGATAACACTTCGACGGATATTCTGTTAAATTCGTCGAAACAACCCCAGGCACCAGTCTGAGCCAATCCTTTATAAATGTTGCCACATGACTGAAATATATGTGTTGAGTTATGAAACAGTTATGTTCATTGAATACGCGTTACACTATAACATAACATATACTTTGTAATCCATTTGCTCAGAACAATTGAACACGTAAACCATGACGCCGAGAGCGCGACCGAGATCTTTAGTTGTCTCTGTTTTTCCCGTTCCTGCGGGCCCGGCAGGTCCTCCACCCATTACCAAATGTAACGACTAATATAGGTAAAAAAAAATAAAAAGATTTCCTTTATTTTGTTAATTGTTACAAAATGGTCATAAATTGTGATGCTTACTTGTGTTAGGGTTATGTAACATCTGTCAGTCAAAGGAGTGATTACTAAACGCGGTGTGTTACCTAAATATTCATGACTGTATCGAAATTGTGCATCGCAGATATTAGCGAAGCAGTCTTTTTCCTTTTCGTCCCACCTAAAATTAAAAGCATTAAAACCCATAGTTATTATAAAACATTTAGATATTATTCTTCTATACTTCTTGGTTAATTATTATTTTATCGTATACCACTGTCATTATTTTTTTCAATTGTTGTATATTTAATTAGCTAGGGTAATATATAATATATATGATCATTTTTTTATAAAAACGCATATTTTTAATTACATAATACTACATACGTAGTAAAAAAAATGTTTTAAAATTATTAACCTATAAAACGTATCGAATATGGAACAAATATATTTTTACCAATAATAATATTTAAAATATTTATAATTCAAGTAATAGTAGTAAAAAACAATTGTAGGTAATTAAAACATTTTATAAATCATAGTTTTTAAAAAAGTAATCTACTTCAGATTATTATAAAACGAAAAAAAAATCCTAAGAAAAATCATAATACTTATAAAAAAAATTATGACTTTGAATTCTTTTTATTTCTTAATTACTTTAAGGACTACATTAGGGACCTTGTTTAAAATTAAGTACCTAGAGTACTCGGAAATGTATTATTCATAAATAGAAAAAATAGATTTCAAGGGGCAAGAAAAAATGTTGAATTATAAATTCCAGTTATTTAGACTCGACTGTATCTATAAAAAGCACCCAAATCAGCAAAATGTTTTTTAAATTATATCATGACGTCTAGAAAATTTTAATAGGAATATTTAAAAAAAATTACTCTATCTCTTAAAGATTACCATTTTGAAATTACAGGAATCACGACTTTCACAAAATCTGGTTTTACAGAAACATTTTTTATTTCTTTAAATTTGTATTTCTATTATTTTTCCAGATTATATTTAGACATATTAAAATTTTTACTGGTACTAGAAACCCCAAAATACTAATTAGATCTAACCAAGGTTTTTTACCAGAAATCACTCTTAATAGTAGTTGAAGCTTAAAGTATTTTTACCGCTCCAAAAAGTTTTATTATTAATTGTTATTAATTATTACTTTGTGACTATTATATAGCCACAAAAAAAACATGATTCACCGTTCAGTGATGTTGCTACAAAAATAATAACGTACGAAATCAATTAACATAAAACAATTATAAGTTAATACTTAATAGTTACTTCTAACTATAAAAGTTATAATTTTACTGATTGTGAACATAATATTTTCTTCAACAAATAACAAATTATCGAAATAATGTGTGGTTGACGTTAAAAAAGTTCTGTGCTTATAATATCGATTTTGATATTATTGATTTAATTATACAATATATATATAATATAATATTTAGTATCAGTTATTTAACAAATCTTCTACTCAGTAATATAATTAACTGTTATATAAATTATAGTAATAAACCCTCAAATGTTATTTTATCACAAGAAGTATAAACATTTGCATTTTTTATATAGATTAACATTTTAAAACATCGTACATGCATTTAATTACCGTATAGCCATATGGGTTTATACTTGCCTATGTCTGAGTTGTGATTGCCACTGAAACGCAAGTACGTTTTCAATCTTCGATTGTATTAATCTACCTACGACGTCTCTAGAATGCACATCAATCGTACAAATTGTCATTATTTTTTGTCTGTCTTGTCTGGTCAATTCTCCCAATAATAATGATATCAATGTATTCAATTGTGAAATCTATATTTACAAATTCACTTTTAATAAACTCACGATAAATATTATTTATATACTAATACTAATATATTGTGGTCATGTAGGTACATAACACTATTATTATACTATTATATTATTATAATAATATAGAATTTCATATGTTTTTTAACTGCAAATTGCAATGTATAAGTATCTATACAAGCATACAATATTGGCGGTATTATTATTCAATAAAAAATAATTATTTTTCATTTTTTAGAATAATTATTTCAATAATGTGTTTTGAGCATAACTCAAATGGTAAAATAATTAGATTTTTAACATATCTATGAATGCAAATGTAAATAATAGTTATTATAACTCCTTGTCTCATTTTGTTACACAATAATTCAAGTTGTTTTATTATTTGTCGTTTATTATAATATTATACATTATAATTAATTTTCTATTTGTAGATGATATAATTAAAATTATAATTTTTTTTCGAACTAATGTAATGATTTACAACATACTTCATGCTCGGTGGCATATATATAATTTTTATATGGTTAGTGGCGTAGGGGGGTCAGAAAAAAAATATTTTAAATCTAGTTACATGCACATTAAAGATTAAAATTATAAATAATAAAACATAGGTATATTATATAGATACTAATAATTAAAATACAAAATTTAATTTTCTTTTTTTTTAGTTAATTCGTTTATTACTTTTTCAGAAATAATAGGAATGTTATTCATATTCTTATTTCTTACAACTTTTTATAATGTAGGAAAATTTATCATTAGCAATTTTATTCTTGTTATAATTTTATGCTTAAAATATAACATAAATATATTATATGTGTTACTGATTAATCATTACTATGTACTAATTTCTCATTAGTTTAACAATATACCGACTTTTGGATGTGACAAAATAAAAATTTATCAAAATTCTAATCATTTTTTTTTTATGTTTCCTTGTAACGCACTACAAAGAATACTAATTTATAAAATTTTAAAAATATGGACCTGACCCACTCATGACCCTGGTATACGCCTCTGTACTAAATCTTATAGTTAATACCTATCTAATATTAATTTATTTAATTTTGATAAAAAAATTAAAAATGTACATTAATTATTTATCAGTTATAATGAGTTATGAGTTTTTGAGTACCAATGGATTTTGAACACACTGCTATATTGCATGAAAAGAATACAAAAATTAGTAATGTATGACCGGATGAAAGCTGTGTGCTGTATCCATATATTGTAATAGCTAGGCTACCCATGGGGCCCCCTAGACACACACCCAAAATATTATCATGTCGAGTCATAATGACTTTAATCTTAATGAAATACGTATACACACACGGGACGTATTCGTTTTTTTTTTATATAATCACTTGTTTTCTTTGATAATCTTTTAGGGCATTTTCATAGCCTTCTTCAAGCCTGGCAAATGCAATGTTTACTTCCGTAGTCCACCAGATTTGAGTACCACACAACGATACTTGAGCTGGATAGTCGAACAACCACTGTTCTCTTGGTTTTTCTTCGTAAGACAAAGTACTTTCTAAAAAATTATGCCTAATCGTTTCACGCATCATTGATTGTATCTTGTTAAGCCATTTTTCTACCTGTAAATAAATTATAATTTATAACTAAAATACAGTACAATAGTAAACATTTAATTTCTTGTCTTTAAGTTAATAAATATTAAATGTCCATAATTAGCAACTAAAAAATGTAAAGTATATTGTCAATATTATCAAACACAACACCATCATCGTTACTGTAATTATTATTTAAATTCATGTGTTAAAATTTTATTTTATTTAAATTTTTTTAATTCCGATAATAATTAATAATATTTATTTTTTATTTTAGATTTATGTATGTTACCAATACAAAATATAATTATTTCATAAGAATTATATAAAGTTTCAATCGATTTTACACAATTTCCCATAAGTATTATTAACCTAAAATATTCATATTTCAATGAATTAATAAAATAATAAAATAAATACATAATGTATTAGTATTAGAGATTAATGAATAAACTTTTTCGTGATACAAGTTAATAAATTAATAATAAAAATGTAATATTATTATAATTATTAATATAAATAAATGACAATAAATAACCATTTGATGATTTTTGAGTAAGATTAACTGGTATAAAATATAATCTGCATGACTAAATTAAACAGAATATTATGATGGGTATATCATAAGTGTTAATATTTCAATTTTCAATGATACTTGTCAATTAATAGGTTACCTACATGGCTACTTACAATGTCACTAAATGCCGGGACACAATACAAATTGTGTAGCGGTATTAAGTAGGTTAGTTAATAGAATATTTTTGATATTAAAAATACAATATTCTAATTTATTAAGTGTTGTTTAAATAATTGTTTGTTACGTTCTATACTAACCAATTATAATTAATATTTATGCATTCCTACAATAATAATAGTCAGTGTTTATATTAAAATACTACAGTTCCTACTTCCAATACGTCTATACACTATACTTGTAAATTACCTACATATATGTATACAAAATACTACACTTAAACCAGTTAGTTCTATTTAAGTACACTTAAATTGAGCGTTATTATGCATGAAAAACATTGCGAAAATTGTTTTTTATTAATGTTTTTTTTTTTTCATATAATTGTTTGATAAATTATAATGCTGTTTTCACTTTTGTTTTTTGATCTTATACAAATTTATATAATATATAGATATTAATAGGTGTATAGTATCTAATAGAACCAATTCGGTCACAAATATAACGCCAATTAATTTAGGTATTTATGTAATAATTATTTTCCTTGTAAAGCTTATAACGTACGTTAACTGTAGGTAAATTGATTTTTAATTTTCATTATTTATGCTATCATCTTATTTTTCTATTCTAAAGGTCTTTACACTCGGATAGACCGGATAGACTAGGTACTTTCGAAACTGAAAATAGTCTTGGCAAAGTAATGAGAATGAATTACTCTTCCTAATGCCAATTCTACTAACCTTTACATAAACGTATATGATATATATATATATCATATCGAAATAGATTTCACTCGTAATCTAAATTTATAATCACCTGTCAATCCTTATTTTATATAAATATATAAAGATGTGTTAGTAATGTTAATATAAATCAGTAGATTTACAACCAACAGATTTTCACAAGTTTTTGTACTTTTATAATTCTCTATTTATTAAATTGGTTTGATATGGTAGTGTCTATCTCTATATACATTATACAAATATCTACCAACACACGTTACAACGCAAATTCAGAAACACTGGCAATGTTGAAGTAGTTTTAGTTACTTTAAAATAATTATATTGGTTGAATTCAAATATATCTAAAACTACAAACAATAACAACTCGTCAAATTCAATGGAACAAATACAAAAAATGAGCGTTCGTTCTAATCGACTCTTATTAGAGTTGTTTTTTTTTTTTCAATTGAATAATTATTATTTGTGACTATACCTCGACAACTATTTTTGTTACTAAAAAACATCCATTTAATTATAAAGCACAGCTGAAATAATTAAAAACAAACATAATACATTGCATGATGCACAGTAGATGACAGTTATTATTTATTACAATCGAATAAATAACAATAGTTCAATTGGTGGTGATTTTATTGTTATTTCAAATTCAGAGGCAATTTATTCACATTAGAAAATAAAATACAGTCGAGCTCGGATCATTTAACATTCACATCATACTTGAAATATTGATAGCGTACAAAGAAATCATATTTTGTCTAATGCGCGTTATTCCAATGTGCTACTTATGAGACGAAATAATATTATACTTATAAAACCAAGAGATTCTTGGCCTCGCGTGAATCTAAAATAAGTAACGTTACTCAACTACAGTCAACATAGAATTCAAAGAAAACATTTCTCATCTCGGGATGACGAAAATTTCTAGATGTATTTTTACTAAACAATAATTAATATTTTTCAGTATTATGATAAAATAAATTACATATTTTTTCAACGATAACTCTGCGCAGTACACATCTGCAAATACTACGTTTTATAGGTCAAATCCAATGACCGGCAAGTCGTTAATAATAGCAATAAAGGCACGAGTGAACGGACTTATGATAGTTTATTATAGTATCTATTATCTATTATTAAATATTTTAGCCATACGTCTGAAAAAACATTTATTATATTTGTGGCTAGGAATTATATGAATTGATAATTTTTTTTAAGTCTAAAAAAATAGGATATAATATATTGTCTAAAAATCACCTAATAATGATATAAATGATTTTATATTTTATATTGTATATCTTAACTATAAACACGAAAAATGAATGTTTTATGGTATGAAATTATTTTATTATAAAAACAAAAGTATTATGGTACAATATACAAAAGTAATATAAACGACTAAATGCCACGTTATATTACGCTCATTATTTCAATTTTATAAAACCGGTGATTTCTTTCTTCGACGAAAAAAAATGTAAAAATGTATTAAAATGATATGGATTTAATTAATGGTCTACACTCTTACCTATAAATAAATAAAATAACTAAAAACTATTTAGTTTAAATAACAATTATCTTTACTTAAAATATTTTTAAATAAAATTATAAGATATTTCTTTTTCACGCTTTATGTTAGTTTGGAAATCATTGGTACTTATAAATTTATTGCATATATTTTATTATATTTTTATTGCGTATTTTTTATTTTGTATTATTAATATTGCATATTCTAACTACATTATAAAGTATATACATATTTCGCTTTTAGATTCCGAGCAAAGCAACGAATATATTGATTTTACAATTATGTGTTTTTAATTTGTATACTTATATTTCTTGTGTCCGTCATCGTATTTTTCCTATCATAAACCAGTTGTTATAATTATAACAAGTATTATTTGTTGATATAAATAAACCTCAATATCAAGAAATAAGATCAGTAATATGTTTATATGTCTAATAATTATACTTATTATGATTATTGATCTTATGTTTTTCACAAAAGGAAAAAACTAAATTTTTTTTTATAAATATAACATATGGACTAGGTACTTATTAAACATTATAGTCATCGTCTTTTTTGAAAAATAATCGAAATGCTTAGCTATAATTTTAGAATATTAAATTAAAATTAATAGCTATTTGAAATTTGCATAGTTTTTATATTTTCAAATCTATATTTCATTCAGATAACAGTTCAAGTAAAATTAGAAAATTAAATTAATTTGCATGAGTACATGATACTTAATTACTTAATTACTAATATACCCAAATAAATATATCACAATATTTTTTACATGCTTTTGAAGTCTAAATTTTGACGAAATTCGTCAGAATAATTTTATAGCTAAAAATTTTAAAAATATTCAATTTTTATAACTAAGGATTGTACATTTAATGCAAGGTTTCTCTTAAGTAGGTTATATAATCGTATCAATTTTTTTTTAAATATACAACTCACTATTTTTTATAGATTAGTATTTAAATTTCAAATTTATACCAAATAAAATATCATAAAAAAGTGGTTTTCGTTATTTTAATATAATTAAAAAATATTGTTAGTGAGTACTTAAAATGTTTGTATGTATTATGAATTTTACTTTACGCAATATTTTTTTTCAAATGTGTAGATTAATTTTTAAATATTATCTATTATATTATTAAAATATTTACAATGTTTTACGGAAGATATGGTATAAACATATTATATTGATTAAATACTATAATTACATTTATGTAAATAAATAAATAAATAATGCAATGTATTCAAACATAGATAAATGCTGCTTGTGACAATTTCAAAGTAGAGTCTTATTTATAGATTAATTATAAATAAATGTGTATAAGTTAAATGTGGAAGTTGGTGTTTCGAAATTTAAAATACAAAGTATTTGTTGGGTGTGTGGGCGTAACAGGATATCAGGAGAAAACCCGGTAGTATTGCCAATTGATAACTGCGTAACGTCGAAAACGACGCAAATTAATTACTTTGAAACACGACATCGAAATCAACGTAAAATGTATTATATTCCTGTAGAGTTAATTTCGTTAACTGAAGTTAGACGACAGCGAACTTATGATAACTTATAATTTAATATAAATATAAATTACGTATTTACATATATAACACTAATTACCATATAAATTAGTTGTTACTTGTTACTTTGTTAGAATGTTTTTATTGACATCACACTATCACAGTATAGGTACTATACTAGGTACATAACGCCAAAAATTCTGATTATCCAGGAAGTACAAATTGTCATGTGCGTGTTATAAAAACAAGTACATATTGGAGTCCGTTGAGTACAAAAAATAAATTGTATCCCACCAAACAGGTATAAATTCATACAGAAACCGGTAAGATTGAAATAGAAATTTAAGATTTTTAGAAATTTTTTCTCTTTATAATAACTATACAAGTCAATGTATAAAATCATTTAGACTTCCTGGTCTCTCGCTGAGCATAATTAACTATAATATACTTATGTTTTATACCCATCGCCAATCAATTACAAAATATATTTATACCTATATTATAGTGTTTCCCAATCAAATTAAATACATTTAAATCGACACTAAATAGTTTATACAAAAATTATACAAATAAATCGTACAAAAAGTGAAAAAAAGAAAAACACTTATTTATACCTACTCGTATAAATTTGTGTAAATATACAATACTTTAAGAACATTTTTTTAAGAAAATCCCTTACCAAAATTATATAAGGGAGTTTATTACTAACGGACTTCCCAATTCATTAAGTCATGATTTTTACAATATAAAGAACAAATATATTAAAATAAACCATGTAATAATTACATTTTAAAATATAAAACTCATGTTGTTTTATTATCTCACTTTTAAATTTCATGATTTAATTTATTTATATAATAAAAAATGTAATAAATTTGCCAGTACCTATAAAAAATTTTGCATTGAAAATATGATTCTTATTTTAAAAAACAATTTTGTAGAATGTTATCAAAATGTCTCTCATATCTCTACGTTTACTAATTTACTATAGTATTTACAGTAGTATTATTAGTATTATAGTAAGTATTTATTAGATATAAGTATTCAGTAATCCTACAAATTTAAATTGTATTATTTGTATACTATAAAATATAGGTACTTACTAAACATTAAACTTACTCATAGCCTAATCTGATTTGATATCTTTAAATAATATTTTATATAGTATCTTGCTAGTTGCAGTGTACACATAATACATTGATACCTGAATCAACGATAATGATTTTTGTACGAATCAACAGGCCTGGGCATTAAAAAGTGTTAATTTTGTCAATTATTGAAAATTTGCATAGTTAAAAAAAACATACCATAAATTAAAAAATATTAATATGATAAATGTATGTAACAATAATACAATATGTGATTTGAGTGCAATTTGTGCAATTTGGAAACATTGCAGAACGGTGGGTATATCAAAATATTTTTTTTTCCGGAAAACGTGAAAATGATCGGTATTTTGCTATTGTTATTGTTATTCTCGAATGTGGTATTTGAAAAAAACAACATTTCGAATTGAATTTGATCGTTAGGTTAGTTGGCAATCAACACGTTGAAAACGCGACAGTCTACCAGGGCTGTAAGCGACATCGGTACGCGCGAGAGCTAACGGATTACGGAGCTCGCAATGTCTCGGCGAGGGCATTGTTTGAGAGTCCCGCACTACCAGGACCGCATGCTAACAGTCGTCTCGTCTTTTGCCGCCGCCGTCAACACGCCACGATCGCCCGTCGACGGACACACCTGTTGCATCCGGCGACGAACTTTTTTTTCTCCGACAAAGACCGTTGTCGGTTGCTCGATAACAGGATCCCATCAACTAGGAGGTATATTTCAGCCGCGCCATGCGTATATCGACAAAACAACAACAGTTCTTGTAATTCACTGGACGTTCAGCCAAAATAATATGTTTTCGTAATAATAATGTCTTCGTGGCGTTATCATCGGTTATATAATGTCAGAAACTGTTGTATAATATAATAAATTAATAACATTATGTTTACGAATTCTTTTCCGTGAAGCGAAGACTTCGGCGGTAGTCACGTCTCATTATATTTACGCGTATATTAACATTATTAACATCATAATTAACTCGTGTGAAAATCGACGGACTTTGAAAGAAAGAAACGAACAACATTAATAACTTCATTTTTGACATTTCGACAATAAAATATGTTTCTAAAACGACTATCTAATATAAAATTGTGTAATATGTACCTAACCTACCTAACTCTGCTAGTAGCGTTGTATTCTATACAACCGGACATCGACTAGTAATCATAATTAATCGCGATAATAATGATAATAATATTTACATTGATAAATTCCTGTATGATGATGAAAAATAACATTTTTTGAACTAATATTACGAAATCAATCTTGGTATTTTTAAATGCATATCATTATTTGTTATATTATAATGTTAAATGCTGTAGTGAGTACTTATACGTTTTTGAGAGACGTTAAACATTTAGAACACGCGTAATATTCTAGTTATTTGTAGTTATATGCTACTTAAATATAAATTATAAAATGGATTTCGACAAAATGTTTAACATAGGTACATAATAGACTGTATAAATGGTGATCGTTTTTGAGTATTACAATTTATTTAGGATTATTACTATCATTATTAATAAAAATATAGTAAATGGCAGTATATGCACGTAAATATTTCCACCACAGCACCATGAAAAAAGTATTGCAAGTGCACCTTTAAATTTGTCGACAGATGACAGTTATTTACCAACAGTCACCATGCCAAAACGATCGTTAGAGTCGTACAGATAGTATAATAGTTAGAGGCCACTCTAGTGTAGATATGATATTTCGCAATGTTAAAATGAAAATAATATTTTTCTCCGTCGTATACGTGAGTACGTGATGACCGACACGTGCGCCTGTCACGTGTACATAATATAGTCATTCATAGTATACCTATACACAATACTCGTCGTTATAAATTTATAATATTATAGTTCGCAGGCATACCTGTTTAATGTTAAACATTTGGCCTATAAACCTTGATGAGGATCGAAGATGGTTTAAGAATCCTTAAATCTAAATATTAAACCAATATTTTAGTCGGCACCAGTGTTATAGGTTGTAGTGTTGTGTACCATATTATAAAGAGAGAGTAAAACTATAGGATCACACTCGGCGTTTTATAGATTCCATTATGGTCACAAACCCGTAGTTAAACAAAAGAATTTCTATGTAATTACAAAAAAAAATTAATTATTCATCTGTTTAAAATATTTTTTTTTTTAAACAGTTAATCAATTGTTGCTGAAATGCTCAATGATTATAAAAAAAATACAATTGTTAGTAATTCGTAGATACTTCTATTTTAATATTATTTAATACGACTTTAAAATATATTATTATAATTTTTTCTTATAATTCCTCATTCACTCATTGATATCAAAAAACCGGTGGAGGAAAATGGTTTACAGCCATTCAAATCAATTTCAAATTCACGGAATGGCGATTAGTTAATAGTCTGTTAGAAAACAATGTAACCAATCTTGCTTAGGTAATTAATTGTAATAGTTTATTTATCAATCGTGAAAATGTAATGATTGACAATTGTATTTGTATTCATGCATTATTCGATAATGGCACAATAAATCTAAATATATTTATGTACATAATAAAAATCAGTATCAACTTAATACGCTATAAATATTCAAGTAACAATTTATACATTATTATATTTATATTCATATATTAAATCTGTCATATTATTATTATTTATAGAAATTAGCCAAGAATAATAATACTATAATAAATAAAGGAATATTCATTGAATGTGAAAAACATATCTTGAACTATTTATTATGTTCTAAGTCCCTATTCATTTACAGAATAATCCTAAATTATTAATTGGAGTATCGAGTATACACATCAGAATAAAAATCAGTGCACGAGGATGTTAATTGCAAAATATATGACAAATCGAATCACACATAAAAGAAATATTTTTATATTCTAATAATATTTGGTAGCCGATAAGTACTGATACTATACCCATTATGGGATTGATGGATGCTAGCTCTAGGATTTTGTGCCCTGAACTAAACCCTAAAAAACCTTAGGGGTCGCATTTTGGTTATTTTTTGCCGGTTCGAGAGGGGTGAGCACCACGTACTGGATTTTATTTGTATATTGTACACAGTTATTATTTGTTAATATTACCATATTTGGTAGTACACTAATAATAGTAATAGTACTTACACCATATTATCATCGTGATTGTTTAATGTTTATTATAGTTTAATACGAGTTTAAATATAGGTAGTTTAATATAGTTCTTAAATTAACGCCCTTTTTGCATTTTATTATACTGCGAAAAAAGTTTAGCCTTTTCGTTATTATTTTCGAAACTCATATAAAAATCGCAATGAACTCGTTTTAACTTAAATTTAACACGTATAAATAATAATATGTATTATGTTAAATTATAAAAAAATAAATATTCAGTAGGTAGGTACTTATCGGTTATCGTATTTGTTGTTGACAAGTACAAGTATATATTATAATATGCATTTCCGCATTTAAATATACTCAGATAACGTTTTTAATTAATCAAATGTGTATACGATTATTGTGCTCATGTACACGCATGTGTATATTTTAATATAAAATATATGTGAGCATGTTTATGCGTGTATCAATGTTATCTGTAAAGGAAACAGAAACGATTTTTATTGAACAATAATTAAAGAATATGACGTCCGTATACTAAGCCTAAAACAGATTCACATGAAGCCACGCGTAAATAATATTTAAATATTAAATAGCCGTTCCGCATTCGTCGTTTTCACTTACTGGCTACTGCACATAGCACATACAATATTAGTAGGTATATTACATAAGTATAATATACAATATATAGGGACGAAAATATATATTTATCTATTTCTATAGCGATAGTCCTATAGTTAGGCTTACCTAATGTTTATGTTTTATTTCAAATTCGACAATATTATGATGCGAGTTAACTTATTAAGCTCACGTGACTGCATGACTTTAAAATATAAAGGTTATTAAGCTATTTATTACCATATTAGTTGCATAACAATTGTCTGGTTACATAATGTTTATAAAGTACTTATGCCGTGTATAATAATTATAATTATCTATTTATGTAGTCTAACCTACCGGAGAATGAATACCAATTGTATCCAAAGGACCTTAAATTTGAAATTAAACCATTATTTCGATTTACGATGACCCGTGACGTATAATTTAAAATTTTAATATTTTAAAAATAAACCAACCGCGTTCATTACACCGGGTGAGATTTATAACGCACCCAATGAAATCAATACTTAAGTTTTACTTTGAAAACTATTATTTAATGTTGATAGAGAAACGAAGTTGGTTGGCGTCGATATACGCCCTTAAATGCTGGTTCTACTTGTTAATTATAGATCACTTTAAATATTTATAATAAGGGTTTTAAGGAACTTACTGCACTAAAACTGTTCGAAATATATATATACAAATTTATAAAATATATAAAAACGTAAATATATAACAATATAACTACAACTATTAAAATAAAACTACGATATGAAGAAAATAATATTGTTATACATATCCTCATTTCAATATCCCCTCCATATTAACAAAATTTGATAAATTCAACGTTTATGCATCATTATTTGCACAGAAATGTATACAATGTTTTATCGTTTATGCACAAATATTCACTGATATATCGCTAAAATAAAATTGAGGTGCATTGAAACAGTAGACTTTCCCCCCAAACAATATTTGAAAATTTAAAATAACATAATATATTTCCTTAAACAAAAACCCATAAACCATATTAATTCAATACATTAGAAATAAATAATTACAACTTAATCCTGAAAAATCTTTCGTTCTTACCACCTTCCTCTTCCCATCCCGCCAATAAAATATATAAATAATAATGTGATGAAGTAAAGATAATAAATCAATTTAATAATGCATTATATTTTTAATCACCTTTTTTATATTATTACGTTATAATATTAAACATTTATACAATTATATACGTAAAAATAATTATAATTTAAATATTATTAATATTATCTTTCGTTAATGTAAAATAAAAACAGAATAAAGGTAGATATATCTTATTATATCTTAATATACATTCCAATAATCTTATTTCATAATTGCTTTATATAATATATCATTACGGCAACAATTATTTAAATAGTATACTAACTGATTTTTGATTTTAATTTAACATTGATAAAATGACTGATAGACCACAAAGGAAGATTTAATTATTTTTGTCAACCAGAATTTATTGTGTCTTTATAGTCTATAATCTATATCCTTGAAAATCTCAGTGTCATTAAAACAATTATTGATAAATAATAATTTATTATAACTGTTAAGTGAGATCTATTGTCGGTTTGTCCTATTTTTCTCTAAGATTGAAAGATTGACCTTCGTTTTTTAGTTGAGTAATATATTTTCTGGTTTCTGTAGGTATTTACTTCAATATTTAATTAGATATAGAATGCAATATACAAAAACGATCAAATGTATTTAATTATTTTAATTATTGTTTAAAACAACATATTCACTGTAAGTAAAACACTATTTAATTATAGACATTAAGCAAATCTTTCTTAATTTATCCTATAAATGGTATTTGCAGATAGTATGAAAATCATTGAAAAATTACAAATATTCAAACATAAGCACATTCAATATTTAATATACAAAAAATATATTTTTTTTTGACAAACTCGAATCTATTAAAGTGCCCATAAATGTATTCTTTATTTTTTATTTGTCTTAATAAATTTTACAGAGTTTCAGATTCCCTGTTCTGAATCCCTATTGATTTTCATAACCATAAGAAATAACCTCCAAAAAAATACGGGTATTGAAAAAATATTCTAATGTAATTTTAGGTATTATTCAAATTTCAAATATCCAAAAACCTATATTGATTATTAAATTACCTACTAATATGAAAAAACTCAGTAGATACCTACTCTTTGTAAGTAAATATCTAACATTCTACCTACTTATAGTTTAATAATATGCAATACACATAACATGAATTAATAATAATAAAAAAATCATATAATATTATGATTTGGCTATTTGGAACTGATTGATTAAAGAAAAAATGGTTTTTTTGATACTTTAAGATGTTAAATGACCATGAACTAAATATAAGAATTATATATTTCAATAGAAATTAAGGATTTTCATTGAAATGTCAGTTAGTGATATTTAGGAAGTAAATAGATTTTTATTTTGAAATCAATTGATTTATTTATATTTGAGCCAATACCACCATACCGTAAAACAGTCTGCGTATGGTATATTAGTTAGTAGTTACCTATAATATTATCTTAAAATTAGTCAACATATTTTGAAAACATCATTGCATATAATAAAATTCATAATATACGTAAAAGTGTATTCCCACGAGTAATGTTTTTTTTAATTATAATAAAATAATGAGCATTATTATTCGTATAGTTATAGTTTAAACATATACTTAATTTCGTTCAAATTTATATGAAAAGAAAATTGTGCTTATAAATATTAAGATTTTTTTGGTTTCAATATGAACTATACAAACCACTTATATAAGTAGTTTTGTACTAAAGCTAGCTAACTCTACTAGCTTTATTATCTAAATACATTATTTTTATCGTCATTAATTGAATAAAAGCTATAATTTTAAAAATTTAATTTTTTTCATACATAATTAGCCCAAGAAGAGTGAACATTTTACCATCTGTAGAAATTAATAATTTAAACATTTGATGAGAATTTCAAGTATCTACAATTATTTATTTTTGTTTAAATAATAAAGTATCAAAAATTGTTTGAGAAAATATACCTAGTTGAAATTAAGTAAAATTTGAATTTTAAATGCTCACAAAAACTTGATGTAATTTTTCTATTTACTTTTTTTTATTATAAGTTGGAAACAATTTGAGAACCTCTGTGTTGATTTTTAAAATCTTGGATTTAAAAAGAAAAATGTATTTTATTAAATGTTAATACGAACAACCATAATTATAATAATAATAATTATTATTATTATTCTTTTTACAGACGTACAGTAACTACGAACAATAAATAAGTATCCTTTTATCAACAATTATAAGCATATATAGTGGTATAACTATATATAAAGAACGGATACGACGGGAATATAAGGTGTTCTAAAGTCTGGAAACTTAAAATTATTGTCTAAGCTATTCTCATAAGGTATTATATTAACCAACATAATTTATGAAATATGAATAGGTATCTACATTATTGTATAGGTAACATTGCAGTTGTTATGCCACCAAAACTGTAATGATATAAAATAAACATTAATATTACGACAAAGCCTCAGATTTAAAAACTATCTTGTAAACAATACGAAGAAGAGAATTTAAATTGTACCTACAATCTACATTATTTTTTTATTATTTGAGTATAGACAATAAGACATATCATAGTTATATTTATATTTTTACAAATCGTAGCTGTTTCCGTATCAATTTTGATGAATATAATATGGTAGGTACCTATGTATGACTAACGTCGAATGCAGAATACGCGGTTACCTTGAAATCAATTTGAAGGTTAACATCTCGAGGCAAAGTTACACTAAATTTTGAATATCATGCTTAGGCAACCGCATAAATCCTAACAATATAATTTTAAGAGGACGTCATACCCACGTGTGTTTTTTCTGTCTTAACATATATTAATATACCAATACTTAGGTTCATTAACTTTAGAGTATAGTTTTCTTCTATTAGCTTAATACTAGAGTGAATTAACTCAAAATTAAGAACATTATCTGTATTCTTTTCTTATTAGCTTTTAAATTATTTTAATTTTTAAACAAGTAATAAACATAATTAATTTTTAATATTTTACATATACACAAAAAAAAGTTAAGGAATGAGAGATTTTAAATTCTGGAAAGTTTAATGTAGGTACCTCCTACTGAAAATATGTAAATTCACATATTCCCATAATTTAAAAGAATATATAAAAAATGTAATAAGTACAACTTAAGAGGTAGAACCTAATGTTTTATTTTGGTTTTTATATTGTACAATTATTTATTAAAAACGGACATATAATTTATTTTTATAGAATACATTATCTAAGCAAGTACTACAAAATACATTCAATCAATACCCAATCCCAATAGTACGAGTATTTAATTCCAAAATTGTTATTTATGTAAATACAAACAACACAACTTTTAAATTTATAAAAAATTAACATTTTTTTTTTAGCTATTATAGTATTATCTAACACAATTAACATTTTACATTTATTTATTTTTCTTAGTATAATTATAATATAATATTATTTTAATTTAATAGATTTCCGAAATATGTTCTTTAAAGTCGATGGATAGGAATAATAGATTGTAAAGTTTGTAAGATTTAGGATACTAATAATAGATATGCATGACTTATAAATTATAATAGTGTTCGGTGGCTAATTGCTTAACTCTTACAATTTTAAAATCAGCGTTGCAGTGCATAGTTCGACATTTACCACGGTGTAAAGTTTTTATAAGTAGAGTGATTGACTGGATTGCTCGTATAGTACAAATTTGGGATGGTTTTACATAGCCTGAAATTTAAATCTCATGAACAGTAAAATATGAATATTATAATATAATATTTGTGAAGTATAAGTAATATGATTTTGTTATAGTTGGTACCTCACTATAGAAGTGGATCATAAAAAATGCATCATATAATATTAATATATTAATTTTTTTTTGAATATCACAAAACCAAAATAGGCAGGGAATTAAAATTTTATAAGTATAATTATTTATATTTTATAAAAAGTAAAATGATATATAAAATTCTTTAAAAATAAGTGAGTATTAAAAACCAAAGTTATTTATTTTAAGATTAAAATGTCATAATACACAAATTATAAAAGATAATACAACATTATTTTAGTTGTATAATTCAATAATAAATTAAATAGATAATTTTATTAGAAATAAGTCTACAGAAAAATAAATAAAACATTACAGAAAATCATTAATTAAAGTAGGACATTAGGACAACATTTTTATGTATGTATACTAATTAAATCTTATATTATACGTATTATTATATGTATTTTTTTATAGTAGGTATACAGAATAACTACAGACGTCATACCATATCATAATCATGTTTATATTATAATGTTTATTCATTTTTTTACGTGCGTAATAAATTAAGTATATATTAAATTGGGAACTATAGTTTTTTTTATTATTATTATTATTTGTTTACGTATTTATATCCATCGATTCACGTATAAATGTATAGATAGATAAATGATAGAAATTTTTACTTTTACTTTAAAGTTGAAAAAGTACGTATAATAGTTTACTCTAAACAAGAAAAAAAATATATTGACGACAGTATTATTGTAAGTTTTATGACAATTTTAACTGAATATTCGTCTCAATTTAATACTAATATAGATGGCTGATCCTGTCGCTGCGATGTATTATTTCAAATCGCAACAGCTACGAGTCAAGGACCGTGTAAATAGCAAGAGTCATTGCTGTTATCAATATTCATGTAAATGGCATCATCAACTTGATGGCAGATACGGATTACACACAAATTAAATAAAATGCCTGACCATCCCATTAAAATAATATTTTTTTTTAATATTTTAACAACAATTTTTAGTGGTAGTCATGAATTATTTTTGACTTACTATGAACAATATTTAGACGAACAATAGATATTAGATACACCACAAAAATTAAAATATTTATTAATTTTAACCTTGATATAAAAATATTTAGATAACCCACTGCAGGTTAATAAATAATAAAATAATAAGTCACAAAATTCACAATATTGTAATTGTTATATAATATTAAATTTTTTTTTTCATAACAAACACGACATGATTTAATGTGAATATACGTAAGTCTATAACATGATACCTATTTAATTGAGAAATAATTCATGTAAGAAATCATGTTAGATTTTGATCGAACCGATAATGTACATTATACATGTTTATATTAGTTTTACTATAACGTGTTTTTTTTTTGTATTTGTGATCATCTTTTGGATAAGTGAAAATTCTATAATTTTCAACTAGATCCACTTTGAGAGTAATTTCTAGTAGTAAATCGAATCTAGTTAGTAGTTGGTAATTCGAACCTATATTCACGTTAATATAACTTATAGTACAATTCAATCTATCGAATTATGAAAATACTAATAATAATAAAATATGGTATACCTAACATAGGTACACTATTCTTAAATATAAACGTCTCTAGCATTCACAGGAGAACAAGACTGGTATTTTAATTATTTTTAAGTATTTTCAAATATAGGATTCAGACTTTTAAAAAAAACTTCAATCAATAATATAAAATAATAATACTCGTATATATATTTTTATTTTTATCGATAATATATTTTATTTATTTATTTAAGTATTAAATATGATTATAAGTTATACGTTAATTTAAAATTCATACGTAATCATGTTTTGGAAAGTATACGGAGCGGTGTATATCTATTTACATTTAATGAATTGTTATGTATATATAACTATACTATGTATATATACTATGTAAAAATAGTAGTAATAATACAAATAGTTACACACATATACCTTTAATTTTTTTTTTTTAAATGTCTAGGCAGCTTTTACACGGAATGAGATTTAAATATTAAATAATCTGTATTCCAAGTAATTCATTTAATTTATTTATTATTGATTTTTAAAGAGTTGAATCTGATTATGGGCTTTTTACAAAAAATACCACTGTGTCATACCTAACGACTAACAAATTATACTTTAATTGTAATTCCTTAATGTCTCATATCTTATGACTTAATTATATTTTATATTATCAATAGATAAATAATAAATGGTATAAATACTATAAATAAATTCAAGAAGTATTCCAAAAACCGATACCTACCTAATATTTACATAAAAATTATTGACTTTGAAATCATATATGGTCTTCCAAATAATCATATGTCTACTCTGGGATACCGTCAATACTACATATAGTGGACAATAAATTGCTCGACAATTTAATAGTGTACATTTTAATTATTGACAACTTTGTAAACTTAGTTTATTTCTGAAAACCTATTATTATTATTATTATTGATATAATTTATTTGAAGAACCTATTGTATAATATATATTATATATTTGTGAAAAATTGAAATTAAAAAAACCTCATGACACTATCAATTGTCGCGTGATCTTTTGTCCACTATCATTGCCACATTATCAATTGACCACTATCTATTGACAAGTGACATGGATCTGTCTACGTCTAAATATAACATACACATAAGTTTTATAGAAAGGAAAATGCATTATTTCATTCAAAATAATCAACACTAAATTCTAATGAACACATTTTTTCTATACTAGGTACATAATTTGTGATTACAACATTATACTTACTGGTCCACTACAGTCACAGTCTTCGTTAAATTTTACATATTCACCGTCCTTGGCATGCATTCCTGCAGCTACTTTCTTTTCAGTTGTTTTCGAGTCGATAAATTCAAGTGATGCTATTGAGTCAAATAATTTTATCATATGTCTGAAATATTAAATTATATATTTTAAAGCA
This sequence comes from Rhopalosiphum maidis, assembly GCF_003676215.2. Classification (NCBI taxonomy): domain Eukaryota; kingdom Metazoa; phylum Arthropoda; class Insecta; order Hemiptera; family Aphididae; genus Rhopalosiphum; species Rhopalosiphum maidis. The sequence continues at coordinate 37,455,196 of NC_040879.1, read as the reverse complement.
AGTAGGTATACATATTTTTTTTTCTAATTTGTAGAAAGCATTTAAATTTTAAATAGTGTGATGTATAATTAAATTTTATCATAATTATATTTTTGCAATTTAGTGGTTGGGAGAATTTGGAGAAGTTGGTCGATATATATATTATTATTAAGTAATAAATTATTTCAGTTTTAGCTATTTTGAAATTGTTGAAGCTTTTATTAGACTTTTATTTAGAATCAAAAATTGAATATAATATTATTTAATGAAACAAAATAATATAAATAAATAATTTAGATGTTATCAAACGTATATATAAATATTAATTTAAGAATTAAATCGATCAAAATAGAAATATATTATATATATATATATATATATATATATATATGTGTGTGTGTGTGTGTGTGTGTGTGTGTGTGTGTATTGTGTATAATGTATTATTTTAGTAATAAAATCAGATACATGATACCTCGTATATTTGCTTAGTTAATACATTTGAAAACGAATTATTAGTAGGTAACTATTTAGACAATTATCAACACAAATTAATACATCTAACGACCTTATTATTAAGGACTAACCATGATTATTTATAACCATTTTATGATTTCAAAAGCATATTGGTATCGGATATGATTATAGATTGAATGTGATATGAAGTGTTTTTTGTTCGATTTACCTCACGACTAAATCTGGATTATTTCCATTAGACAAGATATCTAAAAGATCAGCGGCGGACACAAAATAAAATCTCGGAAACGCTAAACGTTTGGTTTCTAAATATTCGGCCAGAGCTTTTTCACACAAAGTTAAATGGCCGTGTAGATCATCCAAATGTTTTATTAACCCGGGTTTATTTGTAGCTTCGATCACTTTGGGTGTTTTAGACATGTTTGCCATAAGTTCCTGAAAATATTTGAATTAAAACTGTTTTAATTCAAATTCAATATAATCTAAAAAAAAAAACACATGATAAACTTGCTTTAAATTCAGAATCAATACGAAAAAATCTCTCTGAATCTTCTGGTAATTGTTTACGAATATCATCCGAACTCATGAATATTGATTCTAAATGCATCCATGTTCGTTGCACCTCGAACCACGAATTTATTACTTGATCAGCTATACTTAACTTTTGTTGCCAACTAGAAACTTCTTCCAAGAAAAATGCCACAAACTTCGAAGTCATTAAATTTTGTAATTGCACCTTTAAATATAATATAGGTAAACAGAAACCAATCAATAATTTAATAATTATTTTTAATATAAAATAAATAATGAACTAAAATAATGTAATAACAACTATTTCAGTTCAAATTAATATTCAATATAAAATGTCGATAAATATCAATTACATATGCGATATGCAATACTACTAATACTTATACAATTTATTTATTATACGAGTATACTAATATTTCATGTATCGGATAGTATATTTTATTTTTATGACTTATAATAAGTTTTATTGATTTAATAACTATATGTCTATATCTCAATATATTATATTATAACATTGTATAATAATATTATATTTAACGGATAATTTGACATTTTTGTTATTGTGTATAGACTTATATACTACCAAAAGACAATAATAATTTTATCAGACTAATAAAATAAATACATATGATGATTATTGATTAGGTAATGAGTTTGACATGGTAAATCAAATTTGAAATTTTTTAATGATATTAGTGTATCGTTATATTGTTATGAGTAAATGAGTTTATAATAATTGTACAATTTCATGTACACAAACAATTATTTATCAACAATCATTACCATAATAATATACTATTAAATAATATTAGTTTGAAACTAGTTTTACACATTGTATTATTCGTATAATTATTAAAAAATGTTCGCAGTTAATGTTTGCAGTTTTATAATGTAGTTCCGTGAATTCCCCGCTCCCGACTTTGTCGAATCGATCCGCAACAATATTGATTTGAAAATTGTAAAAAACAACTTGCCATTAATTTGTAATATTTGTACAGATAGTACCAACAAATTGGAATTCGATATGCAAAACACTCAAAACTTAAAATAAATGTAACAGTTATGGTAATTTTTTTACGTGTGTATTATTGTCTGTAATATTGTATTGTAAATTTGTACAGATTCGTTACAGATACCCGAACTGAATATTTTTACAAAAAATTATCCAGGTGAAATTGAGCCGAAATTAACGATAACGAAAAAATTACCACACAATGTTATAACTAGTAAGATAATTTTAAAAATATAAAATTAAATTGAGGTGCCCAAATGGCCGTATGTCCGTATATATTATCTATAGTCATACAGATAAGTGCTAAACTGGTATTTTTGTTCTCATAAAATATGAATCCATTACCTATATATGAGTGTAACCGTGCAGGATGTGTAGCTGTATAGGCCTTTCCAAATAAAATTGAAAATAAAATCAAAAGTACAGATAAGAAATAACAGTGTACTATTCGCATTGTTGTATCATTTTAATCGTTCTATTTTTCTGTGTGACTGTATCAACTATAATCAATAATAATTATAAGGCCGTTCAAGTTTATTCATATTTTATAAATTTTTTAGTAGATAATTTTACTGAATAAAAATATTAAAATTCCGCCATCATTAAATGGATCATTTTTAAAATTTTGTCTCGTAAACCAAATGGGTCTAATTATGCTGTAAAATTATTGTGTATGATATATAACATAATCTAACCTCTGGTGTATGTGTATTTATAATTTATGGTTTAATAAATAGTAATGTATTAGTCGTACATTTAAAATATGTATTAAACTATTGACTTATTCTATTATTTATATTTATGACTTTATATGTATTTATGTATAGATAGTTAAGTGCATAAACATTTAATAGTTAATACAATTAAATTATTGAAATATAAACGTATTATGTATTTTGTATTTTGCATCTAGATATACTAAATGCATGTACCATTAGAGTTGCAATACGTCCCAGTTTTTCGGGACTGTCACTGATTTTTGACTTAATGTACCGGTGTCCCAAAAATAAACTTCGGGACGCCTATATGTCCTGGTCTTAGCAAAAAATTAAAATTGTTTAATTTCGACAACTTTTTTAAATAATAATTACAATCGAAAGTCAAAATGTTATTGTTAACGAATAATTTATAAATCAATGATGTCAAATCCATAGGCTAAATATAAAATAATAATTTACTGTATAACATTATAACCTATTGTGTCGTTTTTGTAATACATCTACATACTCAATGGCTAATATGATTCAATAATATTTATTTATTAATTAATTTGTTATTTTTTCTGTCTGTCCCGGATTTGATAAAATTATGGCATCATGATATTTTTTTTTTAATATCCAACCCTGGGTACAACCACTACAAACTAAACAGTTGAATAATGATTGTACACTTGCAACTTTTTAAATCATTACATTCAATTTTTTTCAAGTTATTACATATTTATATTATTACACTGACAAAATAAGTCAAAAAATAGAATTGAATTTTATCATAACAATAATTATTAGTTATCTTATACTATTCTTACACTTTTGTTTATAATGGTTTATTTTGAGATATAATAATATAATATATATTATATATAATGGGTTTTTGTACCTGTGCTTCTTTATATACGTAGAAAATATTATATTATATTATCTAAACTATTTCTGATATTATACTAGTTCGATTTGTCGGAACTATTATTATAGTATTAAATAGTGATCACCGATCAGTGGACAGTATATGAAGTATTGTTGTAGGTGTACAATTATTATTTAACTGAATAGTGTATATCTGCACTACCGGACTATATACACATTATAGTAACTAAAAATAAAATATTATTAAATCTATATGTAATGAAATTTCCAAACTTTAAAATTCTATAAATTATAACTGGTGGAAAAAGATATTGGTGAAAACCGACGACACCCGCTGCACGGAATATTAGATAGTATAAAAGTCATTATCGGTAAAATATTCTGTAGTGATTACTAAGGAAAAATCACTAAGGAATAAGACTATTTACTTTTTTTCATTAATTATTAATTTATTATAACAATGTAACTTATTATGGATCAGTAATCAATAATCATATTATTCATATTGTTATACGTTTTGATTGCACGTTTAATAAAAAATAAAAGGACAACTGCGACAAACGAGACCAAATTCCAAAGATCCCGGTTTGATGGCCTTATAGACTATCGTTAGTCGTTATATAACAATTTAACACCTTAATATTATACCATGACCTATTATTTCGCAACATTGAAGAAATATCCGACATAACTTCAATTAAAACTTGTTTTTTATTTATAGAGGAGCATAGAATTGGAAATAAATTTTATCATTATTCCATTAGTTGTAAATAAAAAAAAAAGAAAACGTATTTATAATTAGTATGTCTCGTATAAATTTTTAACAATAATACTATAGTATGGTTTAAATAAATCATGTATTTGCCATGGAAGAGTAATTTAATTACTTTAAAATATTTATATATGTGCTCGAGCAAATTTTATTAATAACTATAATAATATTAAAATAAATATAACCCAACATCAGAAGTATCAGTACCTATATATTAAAGTTGAATAACTCAGAAATTACTCGATTAAATTTCGATGTATACATCAACATTTTCCAAGAAATTAACTAAATAATTTACAGTTAAAAAAGTTAGTTTTCTAAAAAAATGAAAATTGTACAGGACATTATTTTATTATTATTATTTTTTTTTTTTTTTTTTGAAACAGAAATAATTAAGAGGTTTTTAAAGTAAATTTTTTAGTAAACATTAAAATAAGTAACTCACTTGGTTTTCTTCAAGTGTTTCAATCAGCTTTTCACTTGCTCTTAACAAACTGCATCCTGTACGGCTATGAGTTTCTTGATAAAATTCCATAGCGGCCCAAGTTGTTTGAAGCTCACGTAACATTTTTTCCATAGACATTTCTTTTACGGCTTTATCAACTATAGTCTTTACATCGTCTTCGCATTCGTGCAAGTTTAATGCTAATAACTCAGCTAAGGTTGTGCCTTGATCCATAACAAACTTAACCTAAAATTTAAATCATTTAATTTAAATAGATTCTTTCTAATTACATTTTACCCATTTGCATTTTCAAGTTGTTAACTACAATTACGTTTTTCTTATTAATTAAAATATATACAATACACGTTCAAAGTATAATAGTGTCAATATACGTAAATTAATTTTAGAGGTATACATTTATATGCTATTTAGACAAATAAACAATATGTTTTTTTAACGCAAGACACTTATTTTTCAGGAATTTTTTGTGTTTTGAAAACTTGTATAAATAGTCAAATACAACATTTTTTCAAAAATTAAATCTTTTACTATATTTTATCTACAAAATTTATTTTAAGCTCGATTGTTTATTTATTTTAATTTCTCATACTGAAATGGTATATTTTCCGTAAATGTTTATAATTATTGTAAAATATACACTTTAAAAATCACAAAAAAAAACATTAATGTCCTACGTTAAATAACTCAAATGTTAATTATACAAAATGTATTTAATAAATGTTTAATTTTACTTATTACAATTATTGTTTTATTATTATTTAGTTATAGGTATGCTACAAATACATATAATTTGAATGTTTTTACATTATAATCTTATATATTTTTTTTTTATTTAGCCCATGAGTGATTCCAAGGCAATACGCAAATAATAGGACGATTCACAATGCATACAACACACACAAAAGACAAGAACAATTACAACAAGCAACGCACAAACACATCGTGTTTCGATTGTTTACTCACATCATACGCTTCAGGTAAATCAGCTAAAGTCTGTAAACATGATTTAGTATTGATTTGTTCAATTAGGGATTTCAAATAACAAAAATTAACTTCATCTTACTTTCGTAGAGCTCATGAGTTGTTTCCAATGACGTTCGCGAATCGCCGGGTTTTGCAGTTCACCAACAGCCCTCAAAGATGTTACCATATTCTTCACTGTAGCTTCTAAACACGTATAGGTATCCCACGATCGCATCTCTTTGTCCAACGCTATAATATATCACGGTAGATGAATGGGTGGACTTTACGATTTTACAAGCTCAAGTTAATATTTAATAAAATTGTTTATAAAATAAACGATTTCTCTAACAACATCAGTACGACGAATGCAAATATATTTCAATCATATACAATAATAAAGATAATATAGTTTTGTACCTATGTATTTGTTATAATATATTATAATTTATTATGAACAGATAAAGAGATTAATTAATATTTATAACGAAATGCCAACCTCTAATTTCCTTTGCGAATTTTTTACATTCTATATCCATGTTTTCAACATCGACTTTACGCCAAGGAGTAGTTTTCCAATCGTTTATACATGAATGAACTAGATGAACATAATCCCAAAGTTGCTGGAATAATTATTTTTAACCACAATCATTAAAATACTTATTTTATATTCAAATTACAAGACTATATTAGATTATTAGAATCACTTTACGAACTTTCAATAATTTCAATTCTTTTCTGCATTGTTTAAGTAGTTTAAATTCTGGAACGTTCACTTCGAAGAGCGACGCGGATTCTTGTATTTGAGCCATATTCATCTCGAAATCTATTATTTTTGCGTTGGCGTCATTCAATACAAAATATGGATAAGGACAATCGTACCTACATTTTCATTAAATTAAAACTGAATTTCGTCAATCGCGTAATGAACTTAATTATCACAATAGCTTATACATTATCATTTATCAATATGACAATAATAAAATAGGTAGATCATTCTAATGTGTATTTATTAATTTATTTATTTTTACCTAAAAATGTTAGATTTTTTGAAAACTTCTCTAAAAAAATTAATTCTACTATCAAAATGCGATATTCTGTTTCGAATATTATTGACTTCAATTGCTTGCAAAGGAGCTACTTGTTGTTTGATATTAATAGCTAATTTACAAGTGTTGTTCCAAAGTTCAGGAAGCTCCTAAAATAAATTATTATCCTTATAGTAATTTTTTTTTTTATTTAAGTATAAATTGTAAAGTATTTATTAATTTGAAACCTGTAATAGAACGTTAACTTCTTCCGATAGTTCCATGTCATAATATTTCAACAATTGTATTGTATCTGTGAGGGGTTGGAACATTTCGTCTGTTGTAGATTGTCTTTCTTTTACATTGTACAAATAGCCCATAACACTAACGAGAACCTCATAATCTCCCTCTATTACAGGTTGCATTAAACCTCCATCCGCGTCTTGTATGAACTTGGCCAAATCAAATAGACTAAAAAAATATGTAAAAGGTTTAGATAATAAAAATCAAATTTAACTTTTAAATCAAAATAATAAATAACAACTAAAAGTACAATGAAGAATATATGAATTATTCAAAATACTACGCTAAATTGTCGATGTATATATAACACGTTTTACCTATTTGTAACCGTATCCATTAAATGTTGTTTAAACATATGACTCCATTTGCATACAGTGTTTAATAACGCTTGTTTAAAAGGTCTCATATCTACTTGAAACCATGAATCGAATACTTGAACAGATTTTAACTGTTCAATTTCACAATAGAGATTTTCAAAATTGTCAATCTAACAACAAATGTGAATTATGTAATACGTAGGAATATTTGTATACGATTTAAAATTAATAGGTATGAAAAAAAATTTTTAATTAGTTTAAAAATAATATATTATACTTGTTCCTTAAATTGATCCATTGTAGGATTCACAATAGGTGGGGAATAAGTATCATCAAGTGACATATTTTCATATTCTTCAATTGAAAGTGGATGTCCATATCGTAAAAAATGTTGCATATAAAGTTCTCGATCATCCAACCATAAGTATGAATAGTTTTCAAAATTTACACAATAATCGTTTGCCTAAAACCAAATGTATTAATAGTTTTAAGAATATACTTATAGCAATAAATGTAAATTAGTAAATTACCTCTCCTATCACTCGAGTTACTGTATTCATAATATCTTCTTTCATATCACGAATGTCAGTATTGCAATTCATTTCTTCCTAAAGTGTTCAAATAAAACATTTTCTTAATTTTTTTTTAAAATATCAATATTTATATAATAATATAATCAAATTAAAACTCAAAATTTTATATGTCTAGCTTACAAAGTAATCACGAGCATTATTTTTGTCACAAATCCGTGGCATCAGTTTAGAAAGTTCAATTATTTCTTCGATTATCTTCTGAATGATGGAACAAAAATTACCTTCGGTATTCGAATCTAACGAGGGCGTAAAAACCAAATCCGGTTCATGTAACTCGAGACAAGCCTCAAATAATGGTGCATTCGATACCCCCGGGATCATATTCTCTGCTATATAACATAAGCTGAAAATATCAGATGATCGAAAATACAATATTTTTATTTTTTACGTCAATGAACAATTACCTTATTAATAATAAATAGTTATACATATATATTATATATTATTAAATATATAATACCTGCATCCTATAGCGTTCAACAAAGCGTCCGCAACAATGGAATCTACGAAAGCCATATAATTTAGCCATTGCTTGACATTCGTTTGGTCTTGCATACCAAATAATACGCAATTTTCTTTAAGGAGTTTATGGATTTCCGTAGCAGCTTTTTCAATTTCTTTTCGTCTATGTAGTATAAATTTATATGATTAGTATCTACTGTATAGTGACGAGTTGCCAACTATAATATATAATTGCTATTTACAAATAGTTATTATAATAAAGACCATATCGTTACATGACGAATTTGTATATAAAATACTAAAAATTAACCATTGTATAGCAATACAATAATAATATTACCTTTTGGAAAATCGTTCAACGCGATCGTCCATTGCCAATAGAGTGTCTTTTTTGTTATCTTTTCGACATAATACCGGCAGTCTGGCCCACGAAGATATTGCCGATCGCATCCGTTTAATATTTTCTTGTGTCTTTTGTACCCTACGGTATAATTTGTATACAAGATCTTGAACACTTCCGATGTATTCGTTAAGACCTAACATTTTTAATTTAATTAAAAATTGCTTAAATAATGTAATACTTAAGAAATATTTTTTCTACGTATTAATAATTATTTATAAATGTATTTAGATTGGCGTTATATACCTTCAGAGTTCCAATTTAATGAATATTCCCCTTTTTTAACTAATTCATCGATTTGTTGTATTTCTTCTTGAACCAACTGAAACTCAATTTCTCGGCTATTGTTTCTCAATTTATTGTAACTAATATTAATGTATAATTCGTTTTACTATTAGCTGGTATATATAATAACAATATTAAAACCTTAACTACATAATAACTAGCATACCATTCTTTTGTGTTATTAAGATTAATGCAATATATTCTATACGTATCTTCACGTTCGTGAAATTGTAATGCTTCAATAGGTATATCATTCAATTCATACGAACGGAAATAATGAACTTCTCTCAATATCGCAACTAACTAAAAATATTTTTATTATTATCGAGTAGATAGGTGTTCGTTAAATATCGAATAATAAAAAATATATTTTATTCACCTCTGGATGAAAGTTGAGTTGTAACTCATTACACTTGGATCTACGATCAAATAATGGTAACTTTAATAACTCTTCACATCTTTTTGGTACAGTAGCTTTCCAATTATCTATTAATTCTGTTTCAAGTTTATTTAATGAAATAATCATTTCATCTACCTCTTTTATAATTGATTGGGCCTTTTTAGACTGTACAATTCTAAAAATTTATACAATTAATTTGAATAAAATACAAGTAAAATAGTATATTACGGATGATCAAGATTTTTAAAACATTGTATTGGATGGTCAACTCTAGCTTTAAGTGTTTTTGACCATTTCAAGGAACCCGCTATTGGTGGCATAAGCTTATCGACGTTTGCTGAACCCTGAGTTTTTATAGCAATTAATTGGCTCTCAAATAAATTCTATAAACAAATCATAAATATATAGTAATTATAGTTTAATCGAATTTTTTTAGCACGTCTATAGTTATACTAACTTTACAAATTGTCACTTCGTTAGACAACATGTTCAGAATTTTACCATAACTACTTGTAAACATATCTTTCATGCCAGACCGATCCATTACGACACCCACAATTTCAATTAACTATAAAATAATAATCTATGTTCATAAATTCATAACCAATATTATGTTATTAAAAATAATTATTTTATCTTATAATTTACAAATATTTATATAATATGTTTAAAAATAATAATAATTATACTATAGTAAATTTTTCGTACAAGTACCTTAATATTATGTCTATATTATAAGCTATAGCTCCGTTTCACCAGTACTATTACTTTCAAATTTTAATACCAAATCTTGACAGTATTATATAATTTTTTAAATATAATTTTGTCAATTCAGTAGGTACACTTATATATATATATAGATAATAGGTGCCTACTTACACAAAATTTAAACTTTATAAAACTTAAATCTTGAATTTTAAGTCATAAAACAAAATTAGTTCAAATTTTAGTTGAACTAAAATACTTGACCTATATCTATATTATTATATTAACATATTATTTATTTTAAAGTGTTGAATATTCAAAATTCAAATAAATAAATATAATTTAATCTTATATAATTTACTGTAAACAGATTTATTACTAATGTTTTTGAATAAGTTTAGAATTCGTGATTTAAAGTGTAAGTAGTGTGTATGAGGAGGGAGTGGGATTTCACGTTCGTTATAATTTAGCATAATAATAACCTAAATAGCTGTGTAATTTGACATTTACATAGTACTATATTACTATTATATATTTTTCGTGCATTACATTTTGTATCAAAAACACTAACCTTGAATACACTGTCTAAATTATGACTATCTTCAAACGCTTGACTAAGCGTAAATGCTAAGCGATGGTCTAAGTCCTTGATACTCTCTTTAAACTGTTCATAATCTACTTCGAAGCGCTCGTCTTCTGGTTCAAGAACATCGTATGCTTTGCTGGAAAACAATGAGAACTGCTCATTGAAATCTGAATATATTTCAGTTATACGAGCACTGAGCAATCGACCTTTAAGTCCGCTAAATTCGATCCTTTCCAGTTTTGTAAATTCAACAACCGTATCGAAAAACCACTACCGAATAAAATAAACGTTTGTAAACAACCATGATAACGTGAAATTTACCTACTCGCATATGTAAAATAAGTTGGTTAATGTTTAGGTAATATATAAATAATAAACATACTTCAATTATCTGTAATCTACGAATAAATAAGTCTGTACGGCTGAAAATTATGTTTGGATGGAAAGTCCACAAAAGTGCAGTTTCTTCATTTTCAAAATACGACGGTAATTTTTTACGATAATCGTTGAATATATTCCTTAAACATAATTTTACATAAATTAAACATAAACATATGATTATTGGTTATTATACACAAATAATAACGATAGTAAATCGTTTTGACGCCGTACAGATTTTGTAAATATTTCGTTGTTTTTTTTTTTTTAAATCATAAAATAAAATACATATGACAATTAATTAATTATTTTTTTAATAACTTCTTTTAGAAAATATGTTCTACGCGTGTTTGAAATTTTTGAAAAGTAAATATTTTTTTGTTATTATATCATTTGATTCAAGCTATTGTACAATATAGGTATGCAATCAATTCTATCCCATGATTGTTCATTTAAATAGAAATTTTATAGTTTATAATATTGTCATAAATGGGATTCGAAACTTGTTGCACTTAAAATTATCGAAATTTGCACTTAAAATCATCAAAATATGATTAAAAATATACAGCTAATTTTTTATTTTGTTTTTGAAAACGCACAAAGTATATAATAATTATAAAAATTTAAATTTAAAAATTAGGTAGGTACCTACATTACTTATTATCGATTAACGAATGAACACGTACTGCTTTTAATTTCGACGTAAAATTTAGAATCTAGATGCCATTAGGTTTTACCATAACTATACATATGTCGATATTGTCGATAAAAAGGTATTGATTCTTAAACAAAAAAGAAACTATCGTAAATAGATTTATGAGTCATACTATGTGATACGACAGACTACGACCTTAATTTATTTTAAAAAATATTTCTAGTGGTTTTTTAAGTATGATTTTTCCCGACAATTGTACGCAAATACAAATTTAAAAAATGCAAAATGTGCACAAATATGCTAAAGTTGCTCAAATATTATACAATTTTCTTAAACTATGACAAAATATGCAAATTTAAACTTATTGTACTTAGTTTCACCATTTCATAAAACAAATGTATAACTCACCCAGAATAATCTGCGACCAATACAAAAAAAAACATACGAATGTAAGAAGTTCCGAACCTTAGTCATAAACTATGTGTATCTCTATTAAACTCAAAATATAAAGCTAAAACACTAGATTATAAATTAAATTTTTCGGTTTTATTTTTAAAGCTACAATCCTGAACTATTAATAATTTTTGATTTTATTATAAAATTTAAAAATTAAAACAGTGTTACCTAAACTTTTCAAAAATAAATATGCAATGACGGACTCTTAATTTTGTTTCATGGATATCACTTTGAAATATTGATGTTGGATCCAAGTATCGAACTGCCTGTGGGTAAAGAACATTAGTAATGGAAAATTATTATGTTCCGATTTAAACTTTTATGCTAACCTGTGTAATCAATAAATTACATATTTGCTTTAAAAGAACAATAATCTTGCCGGAACTACAGTAAAATCGAGATTTGGACCACACTAAGCAAACGACATGCATCAGCGGACTTAAACATACGGCTATATCACCGAAATCAGTTTCTTCTAATAATTTAAAATGTTTTTGCAACGGCTTCAAATAGCGAACGATATCATTAGCCTCTTCCAGTGCTGGATAATCAGGGGAAAAACAATCACACAGAGTGTTATGGACAAATTAAAAATGCATTAAAGAATACCAGAAATAACATTTGCGTAGATATTCTTCAAACATGGATAATAGGCACTGTTGGTTAGCTGAACAATAGTAGTCATTTTCATTATCCGTTGATCTCTCAACTGTTCAAAAATATATTCTAAATTTTGTACCCGATTATTCCAAAACGCCACTTCTGTAACAAAATTCAAAAAATGTTAATACATTAAGCATAATTTAACCCTTTATTATATATTTATTTATAGAACTAAATTTTATTGTAGACTTTATTGATTGTAATATTACCAGCCCAAGGCGTTAAGTGTTGATTACTCTTAAATGCCGATACAGAATCTGCACTTAATACTTCAGTTATTTGAGTCGCCCATTTTATAATAACACCTTCAACAGCTGATTTAAAGTGTAGATCGACTATTTTTCCATCACTATAAAATATAAAAACTTATTGACCAAAGCCAAATCATTTTTCCTATTTTTTTGATCAGTTAATAATTTACATAGTGATTATAGTCCTATTACGTGCGTTTTACTATAATAGTAATTATTAAAAAATGTTTGTTGTTATTAATGTTTTTGTTTTTATATTTTAGATAATGTTAGATAGCGCGATACAAATAACACGAAAATGGTTAGTGTTATTTTTATTTGTATGGACAAAAATTATACAATTTACAAAACAATTTCGAGGTTAAAAATAAGATCTATAAACGTTTAAAAATGCTATATAGTCAAACTAAACATTATTGATTATTATTATTATTATTATTAATTATACATATTTTCTTTGTTTCACACAGTAAACCAACTTTTGAAATTTTTTACTTGCAAGTTAACGTGATTATAAACTTTAAAATATAATAATTTATATTTTATTTTTCATTGCAATGAAATATTTCAAGAAAATTAATTTCATGAAATTTTAAAGCCCTATACACAATACATTTATTATATTTTTATTATATGTTATAACTTATAATATACTCGTTAGGTATAATTTATTTCATTTAAACAACTAATCTAAGATTTTCAAATTATATTTTATTAGTTATATATAATATAATATCAATATAGTATACTGTATCACCCTTACCTTTCTTTAACTATTTTTTCAATAGTATCCAAACGTTCCACGCCAACTGGCATTGGTAAAATAGTTTGTCCATTTATTTGTCCTTTAACTTGGTATACAGTACTTTTCAGACTATGAACATGTTCTTTAACATCTAATGAAACGACAGTTGCCCAATTTTTATGATTTTCTGGATTTGCAAGCAAAGGAACAAAAATCTGTAAATTACATTAGTTTCTATTACAAAATTTATGTATTATACTATTATAGTAATAAAATAATATGTTAAAATAGAGAATTTTCATAATAAAAATGTATTTAAAATATTTAAAATTCTACTTAAGTCAAAACGATACCAAAATAAATAATCATATTTGAATCATAACATTTTTATTTTATTTAAATTTTTATTAATGCTTAACAATTTTAATTTTTGTCTTGGGTAATAAGTTTAAGAAAAATATAGACATGGTTCAAGTCCAAGTTCATACTATTTTTAAAAGTACAAAATATGATGCATATTTATTTAAAAACTTTAACATACTCTCTACTCTCAAGACAAAAATTGAATATCATATTCTACAAAAACTTTGTAATTATTTCAATTTAAGACTTCTCCCAAACATTTTTAAAAATTATAAAATTTAATAAAAACCAAAATTATTTTCGTAGAAAAACTAAAGGCCGATAATTGAATATTTTAACCCGATTATGAAAAATTTAACTCTTCTACCTATTGTGAATAAAACCATGCTGAATAGTATATTGAATAAGTAAATTAGTTTATTACTTCTTTTAGCTCATATATTTTTATTTTATCGTATTAGAGTTTCAATAAAATATGATATATGTTAGGACTTAGGAATAGAGCTGTCAAACTATTGTTTTATAATTTTACCAAATGTACATACTACATTTTTAGTTTTATTTTCTAAAAATGATTCGTTGAGATTACTACTTATCACCTTTTCTCACTCCCATAATTTAATTAGTATTATAGAAATAAAAAAACACGAGGAACAGTTAAAGTTGCCATTTAAATAATTACTTCAATCATAAACCATGAGGCCATGAATATAACTTAATATATATCACTTAATCACTCTTTGTCTCTATATCATACAACATAGTTAGAACTCGGAAACCCAAACAAGCTACATGTACATAATTAAATTAAAAAAGAAATGTTATATTATGGTTAAAATTGAGCCTAAAAATATAATTTATAATTACCTACTATTCTGTCTTTAATTTTTTAATTCAATCTCCGCGACAGATGCTATATATATATATATATATATATACTATAGGTATACTATTTACACCCCAAGACTCAAAATTATACATTACACAAAATGTTATTAATTTAAGTGTTCAGTTAAATACAGTTGTATACTGCAATCTATATATAATATTAAATATTAACTATAGATACAGTCTAATATTTTTCAATTTATCGAAAAAACTACATAGTGTAATTAATTTACTGTGAACCTGCATATTACATTATAATATTGATCAGCAAATTAAACCAAAAATAATCGATCAATATTAACAATATTCAAATGATACGCTATACACTCATTTATGATAAATGGCTATATAGGTACCTACTACAGCAATAATATTGCAACAATAACTAGCCGTGGTATATGGCCAAAACCTACGCGCGCACACAAGGCCATAACCGTAGTTTATAAGCAACGTAGTATAGGTATTATAAATTATAATATATTATATTATTTTGTTCGAAGTACGTCACACTCAGAGCTCTCCAATATTGTATTTTTTTTTTACTTTCGCGACGTTGTATAAATACTTCGTGGCCGTGTAATGAGTACAAAATATAAGAACCACGTATGACACGAACCGAGTAAACAGAACAATAATAACATCATGAACGATCAACAAAGCTGAGATAGGAGATGATAAAATTAAAGACCGTCTTGTAAACAGTGTAATATTACGAGTGGCGTGTTTACGTGACTTATTTATTATTAAATACAGACCTAAAATAATTTACTGATTGAGTCGAATAACATCACATTATGTATAACATATTTTGAAAACAATACATTGGATAATATGAATACATCTCAATTATTCGATACGTTTAAATAACGTCAATATAATATTATTTTAATTACTATTAGTTATTGTATTGACCTGGTTTATAATTTAATATTTATGATTTATTATTATTTTACGTTTACCGGAATGCATTAGTAATTATGAAATATAATTGGTAATACATTTTGAAATGTCGCTTCTAGCTCAATTTAGTTGAAAACTTGGCAATGCAAAATGCATCCGCAATTGTATCACTTTTTTGGTAAATGAATAAATCTTTTGCTAGAGATGTATTGTAATCGTTAGTAATGAATTACGAAAAAGTTGAGGCTTCCGCAATTATTATGTTTTATTTTAAACAATTAATTGTATAACACATACAGAATGAGAAATAATATTTGACAACGTTGCCTTTTTTTATCTTCAGTATACTTATAGTATTATGAAAAATTTATTTATAATCATATTTTAAGGTATCTATTATAACTATATTTATTGAACAAAAATTTAAATTCTGTAAATATTTTTAAATTTAACATTCATATTTTTTTTTTTCATACTGTTTAACATTTATTCTAAAAATTTTAATTTATTTTAATTATTACATATGTACATTTATCATTGTATATGTTAAACGCGAAAAACAAGGATAAAAGCAACTTTATACTTACATCATCTACAATAGTCGCCAATTGTTCTATAGGCTTGCTTGCCATATCACCAATTATAAGAACTGAACTTGGATTGTCCTTAGGTACAACAACCTTGGCAATTTTTACAAAATAAATTGCTTTAGTTTTTAATGGAACGGGAAAACTGTCCATTGCAAATAATTGTGCTGCCATATTCTAAAAATATTTATTTCGTTTTAATATGATAACTATTAAATAGTAAGCACAATATAACATTTAAAAAATTACATTTAAATTATTAAAAGGCACATATTTTCTTACAAAATAGTAATTTATTCACAATACTAATTTATTCATTATGGATCTATTTATTTATATTTTATATTCAATACTCTATAGATAATCATGGAAGTAAAACATTTTAGCAATTATTTAATTAAATATTTTGTAGAAAAGATGTTACCACGATTATTAAAAAATGTAGACTTTTTTGAATAATGAACCAAATAAAAAAATGTATAGTTTTCACATAACAATTTGTAGTTTAAAATTAGAAAATTTGCATATTAATACAAGGTAAACCATCATTTGCAGTTTTTAAAATGTTTCGAAAATTATTATTCAATATTTTTATATTTGCATTCGATGTTTGAACTTTTAAGTATCAAAATACAGAATATTTATTCTAAATCGTATAATTTGAATGAACTAAACTACTAAACAATATGTCTATTATTGTTTTCATAACTATGTGTATTTTTTTCCGGTTCATTTTAACTATACACTGTCTTAATACAACATAAGATTAAATTTTAATAAAACTATAAATTAATTAATACAAATAAATTGTGGATACACTTTTTTACGTAGATTATGATTACCTAAACAAAATGTTGTTGCTAAATGGTATTTTATAATATTTGTGTTTTTTTTTTATCCGTTATTATTATTTTATAATAGATAAGACGTTCCAGTTTTAATTAATTCTTTTATCATATATTGAGAATTAGGTTTTCGAGTTAGCACCCAATAGATATAATTTGTTCTAATATGTTATAACTAACTGAATAACCCGGCTTCGTTCTTATGTTAAATAATCGATTTGTATATTGTATATAAATTGATTTTTTTATTAAAATTAAACTATTTAAGCCTAAATTAGTCACCAAATTGGAAAATAAAAAAGGCTTGTTCTTCTTTTATATAGAAGGTGTAACAGATAGACTTGATAAAAAAATATATATATATGCTACTTAAACGTATGACAAAAATTGTTAATATTATATGATGAGTAAATAATTTAAGAAATATGCTCATGTCAGCAAATTCTCAAAAATCATATTTTAAAAAGAATTATTACGTTCCAATCTAATTTAATTAAAAAATATTAAAATTTAAAATTTAAAAAAATTTAAAAAAAATAAACTACTTAACTTATAAATCTTTTTACCATCAAAATTGTTCTTATAATCAGATTCACAAATTGGCTATTTTAAATTTATCCAAAAAAATTTAAATCAAATTTAAATTTTTTTATTTTCAGTACTAAAAAATAAACATAAAAAAAATTAAATTATACATGTAGCGTTATATAGGGTCTCTAAATGATAAAAAAAAAATGAAAATATTAATTAGAACAAAAGTTATTTCAAAAGTCAGTTCTATCTGTTATACCTTGTAGGTATATAAGGATATAATATGACCTATTTAAAATTTCACTATTGTTTTGCTATTATTTTATATTATAGCTATTACTTATTTAGCGTAAAGAAAATTACCATAAATTATCGGAACAATAATGAAATCTTTTGTTTATATGTATTAAAAGATTAAAATTAAATTAATTTATACGTTATACGTTTTCACCAGTTATTCATTTAAGTACTTTTAAGACGTGAAAATATTTTCAAACAAATTTAAAATGTTTACTTTCGAGTATATAGGTATATATAATATTTAACACTTGTTACTTTTTCATCATTTTTATCACGTGGTTTATATACAAATGTAAAATAGCCCCATGTACCATACCATAAAGTTTAATCTATAAGTACTCATTATTAGTCTATAGATTAGATAGATTATTAATCTATTAGTACCCGCTATTATAATACCAAGGTTTAAACGTTTGAACTATCTTTGTCCGATTAAATTTATCATAATTCATAATTTTAAGTACACCGCCGACTATAATAACAACGTAAACGAAATATAATATGCCTTTTATATCTGATAGCTGTATTCTGTTCAGATTTTTAAATTTCATATGATAAAATTCTTATTTAAATTTTTTAAATTTCAACATAAATACAATATTTTATTTTAAAATTTCAACTAAAAAATAATAATAGTCTTGAATAATATTTTTTTGGCTATTTAAAATTGAAAACATCTCAAACTTAAACTCTAGTTAAGTCTCACAATACTTATAAAAAAAAATAATAATAATAAATAATATTTACCTATATACAAGTATGTTTTCAATGTGAAAATGTATTATCTAGAATAATTATTATATAACTAAAAACTAGGTCTTTTATTTAAATTCAAACAGTACTTGTACGTGATGAAAAATTTAATTTATCAATATATGATTTAATTACAGTACCTGAAATATAATCAAAACAATACAATCTGGATTATCCAAGAAGTTGTAGACCTTTGAACCTTGTTCTTCTGTCACCATTAATCTGAACCATTTTTCAGACTTAACTTTCAGAGCTTTTATTATATAATTTCCAAAAAACTCGGGTCGTGGATCTTGTGGATTGTCATTTCCTTCAGACATTTTGTCTAAAATTAATTTTCAACGTTTATTGACAAAATCTTCTTTAATAATGTTATAAAAATTATATTATTTTGGGTTACTTTAAAATTTGATTTTAGATTGCAATATTTTACTATGATTGGATAAATATATTATTTGATACAAAAAAATATATTAAATCTCAACCATTCTAACATGATGTACCTCGATAATATTTATTAGATAAAACTCAATAATAACAGATATATAGCATCGATATTTACTACCTTAAATAATATTATAATTACCTGATTGTGAGTGGACTATCTGATAATAATATTATATTAATGCGATGTATGTGCGTACATAATATTTAATGATGCATAGAAACGAAAAGACTTGCTTATTATCGTACATAGTAGCTAGTGAACCGTTTTGGTGGATGAACAAAATGTCACAGTAAACCTAAGCACGAGACATTATATGCAGTAATTTATTGGAGTATCGTGTCTTAAATGTCGTATGCGTGACAAATGTTTCCCAACATTTTCTTTAAGTTCAAATCACGAATATCTAAGTTTAAATGTATTGGTTAAGTAAAATGCTGTTTATCTATAATATATATATAACAAATAATAATATAAGTACTATTTTTATAAAGAAATTATATTATTTTTAAAGTTGATGTTAATCTTCTATTAGAATTAAAATGTAAAGTATCATCTTTGAAAAAATAATTTTTGTTTTATTAATTTACAAGCAACGATATTTTAATTTTTTAAGTATGGTTCTTATAATTCTGTATGATAAATCTCTAGATATCATATAGGTAGTAACAAAATGAAAACCAATTGGTTCTGAAAAAAATTGTAAACCCCTGATTTGTATAAATGAATCTGGAAAAAAACATGACTGGTTTAGTCACGCGATTGTAATATAATTCCTTGCTATTAAAGTTTTTTACGTTCAAAAAAATATATAATATGAAAAATATAAAATAAACGGATTGTTTATTTTATTGTCATAGTAAACTCGTTACAAATAATGTACTTTACTCTACCCATCTACTGTGAAACATTTTAAACATGCTATAGGCTATAGCCTACTTTTTTACCATTTAAATTTACTTACCAACATTTCTAATATTTTTATATTAGTCCAAGCGTTTTTTTTTTTTTTTTTTTGAATTTCATTGCAGTTGAAATGGTATTATAAAATATACAGGTACATACTTGAAATGCATAATTAATTAAAAATTAATGATATCACGAATTCCATAGTTTCAAGTGTAAAGTTTTTAAATTTGCTTTTGGATTATTTATAGCTTTTACATCAAAGAACGAAGATATTTGCTCTCAATTTGAACTTATTCAATTGTGTACGTTTATATGCTGCAATGTCTAGATATCAATACCGTAACCATATAAAGTAATAAAAAATATTATTTTTCAATAAAAATTTATATTATTTCTATGTAAACGGGATAAATCCCAGATCGTGTCTATCTTTTTTAGTTGTAGGTGAATTTTATGTAATATGTACCTACAACCTACTTATGTAAGGACGTCTAATAAAAAGTTTTTAAAATTATAATGATGGTTATAGTAATTATTTGTATTTTATATTCATACAGTCATTATTTAAATCATAGTGGACTGTTTCAAGTTTCTACAATTGAAGTGAATACAAATAAAATTATAACAAATTAACTAAATTTGTTTTAAAGAAATCGTAATTTTACGTTTGAAATTTGAATATCTAATGTAATCATAATTTTAACTTCAATCGCTTATTAAATTTAATGTGGTTTTATTTTTAATGAAAAACTTAGATGGATGTCATATTTAATTTTCAAGACTTAATGATAATTCAGATAAGTTTATAATAATAGTGTAATTTAAAGTTAGATAATTAAATATATACAATTTACTTCTGTGTAGTACAAAACAGCGGGTTCCATTCCAGTTCACTCATCTAAACTTTAAATAGATATTTATAATATATAAAAGTTATACTAATAACTACTTAAACAAAATTTTATTTTATAATTTATTAAAATGTTTAGAAAAATATTTTGCTTTGGGAGCTTAAAAATATAAGATGCCTCAAAATATTACAACAACAAGAATAAATTAATTTTTTTCTTCGAAAATATTATTTTGTACTCAACTAATTTTGTATAGAAAACTATTTGTTGAAACTATTATAATATTTTATGGGTTTTAAACGTGTAATTTCTTAAAGTCGAATATAAATTATTTTTGCTGGCTGGTTAATAAGAATTATATTATTAAAAATGGTTTACATTTTCTAAAAAATATAAAGATAGACAACTGGTTTCCAAAGCGGTAACATAATATAGGTAATTAAGATAGTACCTATACAGGCTATACCTAGTATCCTCACCACTGTCTACTAATAAAATACAAAATATAACAATAGTTATTACAGTAATAATAAAAAAAAGAAATAGTATTAGATAATTAAATTCAAATTTTATTACACATACCGTCAATAAAAAATGATTCAGAGTGCAAAACATTTGTCAGTCTATATATGTATAAAATAATTCATGATTTGACAACAAAATTTAATTTAAGTGCCTATAAAAAAAAAATTGTGACTATATATTTTCGATAACTGTTAATTTTTATTAGAAATGTATTAAATAAAAACTAAAAAAATTTGAAAATATCAGTTGAAAAATAACAATAAACAAAATGCTGTTAAAAACTAAACTTTGACCAAACATTTTCTCGTTTATCTTTATTTTTTTCTGATTATTTTAAACAGCAATGAATAATTTATTCGTTTGACACCACAAAGTAAAACATAGGTAAGAACCTACAATTTTTTACCAAAAACTTCATCAAAGTTAAAAACTGGAGCATTTTTTCTGTTATTTAAATTTTCATTAACACAAAAATCCAGTAAAATAAGTACCTAACGAATAACTTACTACTATACAGTTGTGTCAAATGTACCAACCTCCAATAGGTATGCGCAAGATTTTGCGTTAGGTGCCGCATACATTTTTTAATGTTTAACCGGCCTTATATAACCAATAAGTAGCCAACTTATTTCCCTTATATAGGAAATATACAGTAAGTAAAAAATAATAATATAATGTATTATAATAATAATTAAAATTTAATTTGTAATATTGTGATTTTTTTCTGTAGTGTAACCGTGTACATGTACGCTTGATTTCATCGTAAATAATTAAACGCATCTATTTTTAAATTTCTCATATTAATATACCATATTATATACGCATATTACAATGTGTTTACTTTTCCAAAGTTTTCGGGTTTTTCTTCCAACAAAATCGATTCTGTCCTAGAACCATAGAAACAAATGTCATAACACGACGATATGGCGTGTGGTCGTGTAGAAAACTATACTAGTGTGTTCAATTTGCATGCATCTCTTCTAGACCAAAACCGTACTTCATTGTTTACGTGATATTCATATTTATATATCTGTGAGTGTTACACGTCGTGTTTGGCATTATACGCTATTCTGAATAAAAAAAAAAATAGTTTAAATTTGTACACTGTACCACAAAATATTAATTGTCAAAATATAATTTCGATTACAGTACAAAATAAAAAAAAAAATGAATTCAATAATCGTACCCGACAGTTTACCGGAGATATTAAAAAAATATGTGAAAGCTGCGATCCGATCTCAGCCTGAAGACATTGTAAGTTGGTCTGCGGAGTATTTCAAAAGCACAGATAATCAATACATTTTATCGGGTACAGAAAATAGTATTAACACTAAACAAAAACAAGATCGAACTCTATTCAGAATATTAGCTTTTCAAGTAAGTAATAAGTATCTGACAATATTAATTGTATGCCTTAAATTAAATACTTACACTATCATTAATGTAATTATTTGTTCATAATAATTCTTTCAGTTAGGTACCACTATAGGCACTAAAGAAAGAATAGAAGAAGTTTGGTCGGACTTATCGCTCGATTTCAATCTATTAGAACAAATTTATACAATTGGGAATTTTCGTGCTGAACATGTGGACATGGTAGAATTTTTGGGTATAACTTTTGGACATTGGACAAAAGTAAGATGAATTGATATTTTAAATAATTTGTATAAGGTACATTTATTACATGGATAATAAATAATTATTAGGACCAAATCTCAACAAAATGTATAGATAGACATATTTTTTGTTTTTAATAACTTCAATATATATTGACATCATTATTCATCAATAAATTGTTTTATAGACTTTTAATATCATTTTAGTGTAATATATACACAATCTTGAATATTCATCAAAATCATCGCAAGTTAGGTACCAAACAAGTATAGAAATAATATGAATATTATAATAATTAATATTTTTATGAAAATACAACCTACTAATGCAAATTACGAATATCGATATAATAGTTGTTATTAAACATCAATTGAGTCATAGTAAATAATAATAATAATTAATTAATGCTCATATCCGTGCAAATACAATAAGTAAATACTCGATAAATATCTAGTATGAGACATTAAAAATATTGTAACCTATGTGACTATGTCCGATAATTATAAATAAAACAGATAACCATAATAATTATTAACTCAAGCAATTGTATGTATTAAAGTAATATTCATTAAAAGAATATTATGTTATTATTTAGAGCTGTATTATTCATTGTTTATAAATAATATACGGTATCTTTATTATAATTATTAGTGTTATTACGTTATTATTTATTATCTATGTAGATATATTTTATCTGAATGTTTTAAATGTTTACCAGTTCACCATCTGTAATAAATTACGATAATATTAAAAATGTATGTATTCAATATTCATATATATTTATAACGACATAACAATTGCTGTATATAGTAGTGTATAACAGTATAACACTATAACGTCTATAACTATAAAATATAAATTAAGCTATCAAAATGTTGATATTTATTGGGAGCAAAAAAAATGTGCCTCTTATCTCTTATACTTATTTATACTTTATACATAAAGAATATAACTCAATTTTCATAAACTATTAAAAAACTTTTATTTTATAATTATGAAATTGGTTTCTTAGCTTATAATAATACTTTTTTAAATTTTTAAATTTTTGTTTTATACAATTTACAGTACATATATAATGATATTAGGTATTCCTAATAGCTTTTAAAATATAGTATATGGTGCAAAACGCTATACCAATTAATTAAAATATATTAATCGAAAAAAATATGGATGACAAACAAATTTAACCATAATAATATAACTACATAAATTGTAGATACGGCAAACAAATTATGACGTGTCATCCATCAATTTTATTAAATTTATTTATTTATTTCACTATTTCAGTCACTAAAAGAAACCATGTTGTTGTGTTGCGAAGCGTTCTGCAAGTGTTTAGCCGCTGACGGTTATTTCATGCACGTGGACGTCGCTTGCAAGCTCTATGGGTACCTCGCGAAATTGGATTGTTCACTTCCTGGTGACGATTTCACAGGTCGGTCGTATACTGCTACGTGGTAATTCCTGCTGGTACTCTTTCTATTTTATATTTACGTGCCCACTACACATTTTAATCAACGATAACACATCTTATGATTTACCTAGGAAAAACTGTTATTTCTTAACTACAAAATAATACTAACTAAACCAAACGTAAGGCAATAATTATGGTATCATATTATATAATATGCGCCTTCTACCAAATCCCGAAACTAATTGTCCCATAGGAATAATTCAAATTTATTAGTTATACATATTTTGTTGAACGTGATAATATGATTCTCCACTGGGTAGGAAAAACGGGGGGAGCTAATTAGTAATTTGAATATTCTGCCAATATTCGTTGTACAGAAGACACTACGATTAAAACGCACTAAAAATAAATACTATTTTTTTCTCAATAATATCTAGTACAATTATATGTAATAGATACAATATTCGTCCAATTTCCATGCCAAATAACGTACACAATTTTTACTAACAAATAAACATCGACTATTGACCTAAAATACAATAGGATTTGATCTTACGTATTTACTAATATTTACTAATGTACTTACTAAAGAACGCAAATAAATAAATGTATATACTTACGTATGTCATCAGAGAAGGTACCTTAATACATATATTTTTTTAATAAAGCACTGCAATACTTTCTTTTCGAGTATCATAAAAAGACCAACAGAGTTTTATGAATTTAGTATAAACAAAAGCATTCAAATAAGCCTTGATTGTATTGGACGAATTTTAAACCTTCGGAAAAACGTGAAATACAACTAAAAAAAAGTCCTGTAGAGTTGATATCTTAAGAATGCATAATTTCTATTTTCAGGGATACTTATAATGTAACCGTGTCTATAAGTAATATTAATTTTTACACATTTCATTTCACATTCCAGGCGGTGGCAAACCTGCGGTAGTCCAAACCAGCAAGTCTTTGGACGTGTCTCCAGCGCCGCCTACCGAAAGTGACATTTTGAAGCAAAGCGACGTTAGTGTGTCACTCGAATCGATTTTGTCTCGTCGTCTAGCAGCAACAGCCGCTCGCGGTAAACCGAAGACCGGATACCACGTACTGGGTATCGGGCCTACCGCGTCTGACGGTCAGGTGCAAAAGGTGTTCGTATATTTCAGAAAATGCGCTGCTGACAACGGCGGTTACGTGTACGATTTCGACATCGAAAGCGATCGTTGCCCTCAGTTGGACGCTATTAATAATAATTAAACCACGACCCAAGTGTCGTAATTACTGTACATTTAGTAGTTTCGTTCCGTAACGTCATTATACTTAGCGGATAACCCGCTACCCGCGCATGTCATCGACCCTGTAGTGTGGGTTCGGATTCAAATATAATCGCGACCGTCGCGCGGGTGCGCATCTATTTAGCACTTACGCCGCCGTAGCAATACTATGCCAATACTACGCAACACGCATTGTGTTAGGTATATAAAATAAACAATTGCCTAAATAGTAAATTGTATATAAATAAGTCAAATAAGATATAAAAATTTAAACGAACTAAAAATAAACCATAAGGCTTCGAGACTTAAATTACAAAAATGATTAGGTACCTACTCGTTCATAATAGGAATATTAGCTTAAAACGTAGTATGTGAATATTGTAAATTAAATATATCATATTCGTAATAGATAAGATTTTAATTTTGACTTAAGTCGATTAACATTTGATTCATTGAAAATTATGCAATTGTTGATCCAAAATATTTAAACCCTTTTTCACTCCCGCCGCCACGGCACGGCGTCCGTAAAATCGCAGTTAGCCAGTTAACATAAATAATATTACACAATACTTTCAATAGAAATCTCATCGAATAATAAACCAAGTAAATAAATATCTTATGAATACGCTTGCAAAATGTCGAAGACAAAATCTGCAATGCATTTGTTAGATATCTGAAGTTGAACTAAACAGAACAAATAAAAAAGATCAAAAAAGAGCTAAAAGATATTTTTGCACAATAACGGCAGGATGTCCACTAGATAGTATAACGATACAACTTCAAAGTTAACCACCATATGGCCTTGGACACCGAAGTCAAGTACGATCACATGAATACCGACACCAGAAGGCAGTGCATGAGTTCCGGGAATGTCATCAAAGTACATATTTCGGT
Source organism: Rhopalosiphum maidis (assembly GCF_003676215.2). Classification (NCBI taxonomy): domain Eukaryota; kingdom Metazoa; phylum Arthropoda; class Insecta; order Hemiptera; family Aphididae; genus Rhopalosiphum; species Rhopalosiphum maidis. The sequence goes on along the minus strand of NC_040879.1, from coordinate 37,428,099 downwards.
AGTGGGTTTAAATCGGTTACGGAGCAATTTGGACGTTTATTGAGATGAATTCGTGGGTATACCGTGACAGATATAAATATTATGTTCAAGTCGAAATTAATAGTGCCAGTTGCATGTAAGAAAGAGCGAAAACTGTCAGAGAATAAGTCATGTGTGTTTCGAGACTTGCAGTTAGGATTGAAGACGAAACTGCTAATAATAATTCTCATAGTCACGCGCGCAAACCATCATTCAACTTACACGTCATCTAACGACATGTTTACGTCGGAGTCTCGGAGACTATTTCGATCTGTTTACAGGCAAGACTGATTGGGCACTGAGTCAGACTTGTCTGATTTACATCGCATGGGAAACGAAAGAGAAATATTTAGGTATCACCGACAGCTTGCATACTAAAATCAGCACCACTTCGAGTGCAGATTGCGTCCTACTAACATCTTGTTGATCTGGAAGAACGGCGAGGCCGCGATGGACAACAAAATTGAATCGCTGAAAGTCAACCACCTCTTCCAACACTGACGTCATCGCCGTAAATAACGAGATCAGCGACGACGACTGGCAAGCTCTGTCGATTACATTAAACGGTTCACGGTAGCCGCTGTCTCACCATATTATACTCGTGAGCAGTGGCGTATACTGGGGGTCACACGGGGTCGCACTTGCAACTCCTGAAAATATTAAAGGGTCGCAAGAGTATCCTTTTGCGACCCCAAAAAATCACGATTTCAGTTTTCAAAAAATTGAAATATCAATATAATAATAAATTAACTAATTTATATTTTGAGAACCAATGTTTAACTTTGTTTTGAAGCACTGGAATTATTATTATATTATATCCTTTCCACATTTATTTATAGTTTTGTTATTAATCATTTTCTATTATTATACCAATATGTATATTTATTGCGATCGGTCGACTCGAGTCTCAATGGTAGCTGATAATAATTACAGATTATTTTTAACTCAATTAAGTTAACATCCGTCAATAAGAAAAAGTTAAAAGTTAATAAAATTTTTGGTTAACTCAGTTAAGTATTTTTTTTTTATTCGTTACCGTACTTTATTTCTTGTCAACACACAACTAAATTATAGACTATAATGCTTATATTTCAAACAACATACAGTATTTCTACATAGTATGTGTTTTATTTAACAGTGTTTAATTTTGTCTAACAATAGTCATCTAAATAATAGTTAAGGTGCCTAAAAGCTGAAAATTACATTATTAAATAAAGTCTTTCATACAGATATTATTTGTGTGTTTGTAATAGAATATTAGTGTATTTTTTAATAAAGAATCACAAAATATTTTATTAAATTGATAACAAGATATTTAATACACACATTAAAAACAGTTTAGTTGTTTCTATCATTATATCATTATATAAATTCACAATGAAAATATTTTTTTGACATGAAAACGACTGAAATAGTGAATGTAAAAAAAAAAAATTAACTTATTTCTTAAAATAAAAAATAAATTCGTTAATTAAAAAATAAATTTAGTAAGTTAATAGTTAAGTAATGAAAATCCAAACATAATTAGTTAAGTTAATAAGTTAAAATGAACTTAACTTTTAACTTATTAATTCGTTAATGTCCAGCCTTGTAAAAAACCAACTAATATTTTAAATATATACACATATATATGTTTGTGTGTGTGTGTGTGTGTGTGTGTATGTGTTTTATCATAGTTGAATTGTGTTTCGAGTATAAAATTACTGAAAAATCGATTAATTTTTTATTCGAATGAAATATTATCTAAATAATCGTCTAAATAAAATTGTATTTGAATGATGCCCAACTTTACCTATAGGTACTCAAAACATGTTTTAAAGTATTTAGTCTAAATTTAATCATTTTAACCTATTTACTTATTTACTTATTTAAAATTAAAATTTTTTTTTTCGTCGTAATAAATATTTAGTGTTTACAATCTTATAAACGTACAAGATTGCACATAAGTTATTTTTAATACGATTTAAAAATATTAAATATACATAATAGATACCATATTTTATTTTCATCAATGATTAATTAAATTTCAAAACTTGACAGAATCACAACAATTTGCAAATAATTTTAATGTTTAGTCTTAAAATGTAAAAATTATATTGTCATAATTTTTATAAACATTTGAACTTTAAATTCGAACAATACATATTTAAACAAATATTCATAAATTTAGTTATTTTGTTGATATTTTTTCTTATTCAATGAGTTGAATTCAAATTTAATATATCAATTATAGTGAATCAATCGATAAGATAAATTTGATACATATACTTAATGTGTTATTATAGACTATACTACTATAGTATTATAATGTAGGGTAAATATTGTACAAACAGTTCACCTTTATGAGATGATACCACAAGAAAAATAAAAGTATTATATTATTATGTATAAGTATTAAGTAGTATAATTCCTATGTAGTTACTATAGTTATAGACTTATAGTCTTATAAGACTATATTATCAAATATGGTAAAATTACTAAAGTCAGTTTAGTTAATTGAACATTCATAACTACTTATTGTGTTAACAAATTATATATTTATAACATCTGAATAATTTGTATTCTTTTTTTTGTAATTACTCATATCACACAGGTTAAGTTACATACTTATTAGTTTTAGATTGTATAAATTTAAATTGTTTCCTATTAATTATTCATTTCAATATTTCATATTAATTTATCCTTGTATTCAATCATATAATTATTGCTATGCACTAATGCATACTAAAATCATTGTCTACTGAGTAATCAAACAAAAAATAACATTTAGTTAAGTAGTAATTTTAATAACAGTAATAATATTTTTAACTTGCTCTTAATTTAACGTTTACATACATTTTCAAATTAACTGAAAAAAGGTATAAGTAATTAAAATAGACCATAAATTAAATGAATGAGTTCATTAAAGAATAAATTAGGTAGTTTAAGTTAAATAAGCTTAAGTTTATAAGCTTTAAAAAATAAACTACCATAATAATACCCATATTTGAGTATAGATGTATTATATAGGTATATACAATAATATACCTACTTCAAACTACACTATTAGTTAATAATTTATTACACATTATTATAATACGGATAGTATATACTATATAGTATATATTATATAATATTTTTAATAAATTCAACATTCAACTTATATGCTTAAATAAGGTTAAACAAAAATAACAATCCATAAACATTTTTTAGTACAATTTTCAATTGTATAATTATTAATATTTTAATAAAGTGCCTCAACAAACAGTTAATAACAAACTCATAACAGATACGCCTAATAGTGTTTTCTGATGCTGAGTAGTATAATATAACATGGACTGTGCAGTAGTTGGCTATAAAAATGTATTTTTATACTCAGCATTCTCTAAAATGTACATTATATGATGTAGATGTAGATTATTATTATTATTTGTAGGTGTCCATCAGTGTATATAATAAGTTATGTTTTGTTTTTCATGCAAAACATTTTAGTATTAGGTATGTTATACTTATACTTATACACATTTAGGCAAATGTCGTAAAGATAGGTATGTATACTGTGAAAATATAGAGTACATAACAAAGATAAATCAGCAATTTTTTATTAATCGTTTAATTATTTAGAATATCTACGTATAGTCGTACCTCGTACATATGTATTAATGTATTATAAGTTAAATACACCAATATGACAATATTACCTACTTGTAATCTATAATGTATATATATATATTAAATATTGTACATACCTTGTAATTTGTATATATTATATTAAATATACAGGCCCGTGCGCGGGATTTCTTCATGGATTAGGACGATTAGGTTATAAAAAAAAAATTGTGTATTTTAAAACAAAAGTATTATATTTTTATCAATTTTTCAAGTACCTACCTACATGAAAAGTGTTTATTAATTATAGATTTTCCATCATGTACATTATACTTCAGGAGTCTTGCAAAAAGTAAGCTTCCTTTTAATTCGATAAAACCACAATAGCTGTTAATAATCCAAATGCAAAAAAAGGCAATGAGAGAGGGTTTACCCCCCCCCCCTTGCCACGGATCTTTATATATATTATAAATATATTTTCTTATACCTATATATTATCATATCGATATCGAGGTATCGCGTGTAAAAATATCATGGATAAAACAAAACCCTATTTACTATTTAGTCATTTAGGGAGGTTAGCCTACTATAAAAATCTACAAATATATTATGATTTACATAAATGTAATAGGACGAACTACCATAGTACCGTCTAACCTTTTTTTTATTGTAGAATATTATCTTATTCTAACTAATATATATATATATATATATATATAACACGATCGTTCTATCTAAATACAATTGAAATTGCGATTTTATTCCATTACTTATTAGCATTTTATATTTTACTACCATTTTGTATCTTTTAAACCCGTATAGAAAGTCAAAATCTTATATTTATATAAATTGGTAGGTAGGTATAACCAGAGGTGTTCCCAATATTTTTTTTGAGAGTATACTAAGACTCTAGTCAAGGTGAAGATCCATGATTTAAACAAGGGAGGGTAGAATGATACAAATAGAACCTTTTTTTAAGTATTTAAAAATACTCATAAATCTTTTTAAAATAAAAGTAATAAACATGAATATTTAATAATATACAAATATTTTTACTGTGGTCTATAATTATAAAGGATGTGTTAAAAATATGAAAAAAAAAATCAAACTTTTAAAAAAAGCTTGAAATTACCTTTATAAGTCAATAAAATATGAAAATATACAAATACTAAAAAATTTAATTAAATAAATTGTTAAAAAATAATTTCTGCATCTTATTTTCGTCGTCTATTTCTTTTCTTTCTTTACCTCTAGGAGTGGAAACGGCAGAACGGTGATCTCTTAACCAAATTTTAATATAAGGTCTAGGATTAAAATCTGCAATTGAAGGGCCATTGATAGAGATGAACATCAAATCTGACACATTTTCAATGTTTAAGCTAGTCCTTAAATCAGTTATTGTCAAATTCATATCGGAAAACCCTCGTTCACAATCAGCTGTTGAAGTTGGGAGTATATTTAATGCTTTCATGAAACTAGAAAAAACATTTCTTGAACGGAAGTCAACTACACTTTCAAATTCAGAAAAACCTAATGTCCGTGATACTCTTTTAACTTCATCTTCTCCCTTTGCATCATTAATTGCTACTTTGAACACTTCATCAATTACCTATAAAATAAAAGACGATTTATTAAATATTCATTTATTCTGTTTAAATAATCAAAATATTGAAATAAATTATCAAAATAATAGTTTTTTTCTTTACCTGAATGTCTTCTAGCATTGTTTTATTTTTTGAGTCATCAAATAAGCGTTGACGCATTCTGTCTACTAAATTTTGCAAAAATTGTAACCTGTTAATCCCTCCTGATTTTGTCATTGTAATATTGACACCTTTGTTAATTCCTTTCTGAATAGCTTCTATAATTTCCTTTTCTTTTTCCCCAGGTTCAGCTTTCAGACTTTCTAAAATTCTAATCGTTCTATTTATCTCCGACTGGGCACGCATTAGAGTTGTTTTTCTGGACTGTAATATACAAGATAACATTGCAAGCTCAGAAAGAACATCGTAAAAAAGTCCAAGTTCCTCCAAAAAAGAAGAGGATTCTAATTTTTTTTTTATGCCATTTGATGTCACATCATGTGTTTTACTAACATGTAAATATATTCCCGGATAATTATTCCATATGGCTTTTATAGTTCGAAAACTGCTTGCAGACCAGCGTACATTCAAAACACGACCTATTTTTTTCATTTCAATGCCTACTTCAACACAAGATTTATCTAAACCCATTGAATTTTTAGGACTTTGATGATAGTAAGCGTAGAGTTTGTCCATTAGACTTTGGAAACGAGAGACTCCAGTACAATCTTTTATTACGTCATGTACTGAGAGTTCGAGGCGATGACATAAACAATGCCAGGTAAATAGATTCGGAATTTTTTCGCGTAGTTTAGTAGCAACTCCAGCTTTCTTACCCGTCATTACACTTGCTCCGTCACTGGCAAAAGCAATCCAGTTGTTTAATGCAAACGATGTTGATATCCCATTACATTCTAAACTTAACCAAATAGATTTTTCGATAGTTTCAGCATCTTGTCTATCTAAGTCAATCAGGTCTAAGAATGCTACAACCGGCGATTCTACGTCAAAATATGATGAAATATACAAAATTAGTGTACATTTGGTACTCAGCGTTGTTGATTCGTCAATCATTATGGTAAATTTCGAATTCGACTGTATAAGGCGTAAAATAAGTCGTTTGCGCATCTCCTTTGCAATGACGTTTACCATTCGAGTGGCAGTTATTCTGCTATGTAAGGAAGATCCCATGTCCAATCCATTGATTTGTTGTAATTGAACAAGTTCTTCAAACTGTTTAAAGGGACGGTGATTTTTTGCCAAGCAATATACAGTTCTAAAAAGTCGCGTATTGGAATCAATCTCTACTTCAGATATACGTTCGAACATTTTATCTAATACTTTGTCTGAGCTTTTTTTCAATATGTTTTCAGCTAACACATGAGCTTTGCTTTCTGAATGTTGTTTAATTTTATTTCTTAATGAAGCCAGTTGATTTGTACGATTACACCCAGCAGCTATGATTTCAAAGCCTACCCACTCAGAAGAAATTCGAACTTTGCTATCGATGTTAGATTTTTGAAAATTGATACTATTTTTAGCTTGAATGCAATTATTACATCCTAGTTTCCCATTTTTGCTACTTAACCATGAGTTTTTCTTTTGAAACTCTATTACCTGTTCTTTTGTCCATAATGCAGGCCAAATTTTGGAAGTATCCCATACATCTTGTATTTGATTATCGATTTGACTATCACTAACAAAATTATCTTCATTGGGCATCACTAGCTCGTGTGAACTAGTAGCACAAATGGCAGTATTAGTCGCATTTTTAGGTTTTTTTTCTCGGGGCATAAAAAAACTATCAAGTGTTCCGCTTTCACGTTTAAAATTCGAACTCATATTTTGATAAAAATTTAAATAACACTTTATACAGTAAAACAGATTAGGATAGTTAATTAAACTCAATTAAATAAATTAATAAAACTGCTCAAATAAAATGAATACGTTAGTAAATAATAATTAATAAAAGAATTAAGAACTTATTCACGGTAAACACAAACGGTAGATCACACAACGCACAATCGATTTATAAAAATAATAAAATGTTACAAGTCGGCGGTAACGGATGTACTGATTAAATTAATCGTGTTCAGAGTCAGACGCATTTCCATCATCTAACGCGATAGTTCGTTTCTTGTTTTCTGAGAATCTAATAATAGTTGTAAGATATAAGTGTCATATTTCCGTTATCAGCGTCATAAATAATAATTGACTTTCGTAGCATTTTCTGAGTAACCAAAACCAGTTTTTTTTTGTATATAATTTGAGAGTATACGCAGTATACCCATATTTCTGACAAAATATCTTGAGAGTATACGGCGTATATGTAGTATACCCTATGGGAACACCCCTGGGTATAACTATATATATATATATATATATATATATATACCTACCAATTAAAAAACTAAAAATATTTTGTATCAAAATTCAAAATGTCAATGATAAAATAAAAAATTGTTTTTATTGGAGATTATTACAAAAATCAATATTACTTTAGTCAAAAATGTTTAGTTCACTGAGATAACTATTTGATCACTCGATCGACGGTCAAACACGATTTAAAATCGACATTTTAAAAACATTGTTTATAGATATTTTTAATCGGCTAGGTACAATAATAGATAAGCTGATAAGATAATATTTAATATACCATAGAAGTAAAATGTATGTAGATACCTACGCAGTTACGAACCCATTAATAGTGTAATCTTACGATATTTTGATGATGCACCCATTGTGGTGTAGTTAATTGCTGCATAGTATGTCTTATTATCTCATCATTCGTATCGATTGAAATTGATGAAAAAATAATTACGTTAAATGTTAAGAGGACGCCATCACCATACACATATATGTGTTGTCTCTGTCTTACTAACGTACATCATAACAAGTTTTCGTTTAGCAAAATACATTTTGTGATTTTAGCTTTATTATTAAAGTAAATATACCTATCATCAAATTTAAAGGTATGAGTACTATCTAGACAATGACACATACGTTTAATGATATTATTATTTTTAAGTGAGTTACAACTATGTAAAATATAACAACTTTAAAATGATAATATCAATAAAATCATGTGTCATTGGCTAGATAATATTCTTACCTTTAAATTTAATGATAGGTATATTTACCCTAATATTAAAGCTAACATCACAAAATATATTCTGCTAAACGAAAATTTGTTATGATGTACATTAGTAAGACAGACAACATACGCGGGTATGGCGTCCTCTTAATGTTTGCATAAATATTATTGTTTATTTGGGACTACTTTAGATGCGATAGTTCTACAGCTCTTCTACATTTTAATATATCTGGACAAATTTTGTTATTAAACAAAAAAAAATATTTGTTTCATTTTTAGTAATAATTATACTAAACAGTTATAAAATCAATAATAATTATTATTCTTTTATTTAAAAAAAAAAGTTCGAACATTTTACTATTAAATAATTTTATATTTGTTACTATAAGTAGTTAAATTTATGACTATGGCTCATAATGTGACTAATGAGTTATGACTGCTGTTTATGACTTGTTGGAATAGGATATCTCATCATGAAAATATAAACCAATCCCTATAAATATAGAATAACATTATAAGAACGATTCGTTCATTATTGCGAGACTATAAATTATACATATTACATATACATCATACATAATGAAATACTGAGAGAGTTTCGTCGACGAAAACAATTTGCAGCAGTACAACACAATCATCACATCTATCATATCCTTCACTATACTTATGTAAACTATATATAATCGTATATTATGTATATAATATATAGGTACTTCGTACTTGTGCAGTCTCGGCGTACCGCCCACTAGCGTAACGAATTAAAAATAACACAATACCTGTAATAGTGGAGAAGTTTCTTTTTTTTGGCAATTAAATTATTTAAATTACATTACTTTTTTTCATACAGCAATACAAAAATGTTATTGCCAGAAAATCGTAACTTGTAAAATATATTTTCATATTATAATATATATCAATTGGTTCTTAAAATATATTTTAAAAAAGTGATGAGTAAATTGGTAATTTTACTACGAAAATGTAACTTAAATTACTTAAAATAAAATGTATTTCAATTGCCATCAAATTACTTAAAAATTAAATTGTTTACAAATTACAATAACTTATAAGTTATAAGTTATAATTTAAGTTGTTAAGTTACTTCCAAATACATTACACGTACAATTCCATTTTCTATAATAACAAAAAGTTTTATAAACATCCTACCGCTCTAATAAGACTTATGTCAGTGGCATTTTCAATTTTTCACAATATTAAATTATAGTAATGATCTGCACTTTAGTAAATATAACCATTTCGAAGCGGTTTTCATACCCACCTACAATCTACTTACCGAGACTGATTCTCGATTACCACATTCGTTACGCCACTGCTATAGTAGTTTTTTATATTATGTCTGTACGACTGTTTGGCTATATAAAATACAATATTAATTGTTGACTCTCGCCTGTATTTATATGTTTGTAATTTTGCACAGAGTCGTAGTTTATAGATTATAATTAGTTATAGGTATAACACGTCACAAACAATTTAACATAACATTTCGAGGGTCAAGGAGGAGCCTTATTATAGCTTATAGCTTTTTAAAGCTCGAACCAAGTGCCTATCTATACTTTATATTCATCGCGTAGATAGGTATATTCTGTATGAGTGGTTGAGTTGGGTCACTTATATTATACTTAAATACTTTGCACGTGATTGAAATCATAAAAATATGATATACGCACGTAGGTATACTCTCATCTACCGCCTAAATTTCAAGACCCGCACGGCCGCACTGCTGTTTGAAAACTTAACGGGAAATTCATGACTCAATTCGTATGACACTCGACGCGCGAGTCATTGGCGATTGGTCGACTATGGGATTTACCCGAGAGACTCGAAAACCTTCATTACGATTACGCAATTTCGAGTCAAGCTAGTTGAACGGTAAAATAATGCTACAGATACAAAAAACAATATACCACAATAAGTAAGTGTACCCAAACCCTTTCAAATCGTGTTTTTCGAAAAACGCCAATCGTCGTAAATCGTAAACACTTCAGCGTGACGACCGAAATAATATTTGTAGGCACTAGGCAGGTACTTTACAATATTTTATATTACACATTACTACATCGTGTCGTAGGTTACGGTGACGGGTAACGGAGAACTCTCACACTCCTCTCCGGTCGTCGTAATGCCGACACGTTTGCGTAAAACGCGCCAAGCCTTTCACCGGGTCGCCGGCGTTACCGTCGGTCGAGAAATCGCAGCCACGCCGGACCGCGCGCGCCAACAACCGACAACGCCGCACGGGTCGCAAACGTCGTGGCGGAGGGTAGCGGTGGACGGGTCGGCCGGCGATGTGGCAATGGTTCAATGTGCCGTGCGCCACCGACGAACAGAACGGCTAACGGCGGCGCAGCTGGTCGGGTACAGCGAGTAGCGAACGGCAGCCTCTCACTTTTTTTCGTTTTTTTACCACCCGCCCGCCGAGCAACAGAGTGCCGAGTGCCATTGTTCCCCGGCTCCCGGCTGCTCTAGCGGGTGAACGAGGTGGGCGAGGGGAACACCACCGCCGCCGCCGTGCCGACTACCGATCGGCGGTGCCCGTGTGCCGCGCGCGCGTGGTGGGGTCGGTGAGTTTGCGTGGCTACGGTGCGGCGGCGGGTGGTGGTATCGAGTAAACTCCACTTCCATTCGCTTTGTTGTTGTTGTTGTTCTCCGACGACTATCGCTGTGGTGCCGCCGATTGACCGCAGTCGTTCTCGAATTTCCATCCGTTGCGTTTCTGCCACTGGCGACGCGCTCCGTTCGCATCGCATCGTGACTATTGTTTATCCGCTATTAAATTATTATTTGTATCGTTTCCGCCGTCCGCGCAAGACGACGGCCGAAGCGACATTTGTATATTTTTGCACGTAGACATTCACGAAATTAGCGCGCGTTTGTCGACGGAGAATCTATACGTAAATAATTGATACGCTGTAGTATTATTGACATTATTTTTGTTATTATTATTAATCGACGTCACTGTCGCGATAATAATATTATTATTTTACCGTATTACCGACTGCGACCCGTCGCCTACCGATCGTTTTGTGACGTCGTCGCTACTGCTGTTTCGGCGATTTTCTTTCGTTCTTCCCGAGTGCGACAGAGAAACGGAAGAAAAAAACATTGTTCGCTCGTCAGTGCGGTACCTTGTAATATCTTATTGTTATAATTATTGTAAAAACAGTGCGTTTGTCGTGCGTCGTTGTTCGGTTCAATTCGACTTTGTCAGCAAACTAGCACAGCCGCCCGCAGAACACGCGCCAGGCCGTGGCCCGTGCTGCCCGTCCGTGTGCTGTGCGTGCGTGGCGAACGCCATCCTGAACGCGGCGAAGATATTTTGCCGTCGACGTCATTACCAGAGACTACGAAAACGACGACGGCGTACGCCCCCGATCGCCGCCGATAGGTAAGCGTCAAGCGGTTATTTCGTATTTCTAATATGTATCTATGGTAAGCAAAACAGAAAATCTGGCGGCGGCATTGGACGCCGTAGCTGCTAACCACGGTCCGCGGCCCATGTCGTTTCGGTTGAGCGAGTGTTGTCTATGGCGTGTGTTGCGGTGGTAATGGGAGGGGGGGATGAGTAGGGCAATGGCGGACCAATTGAATTTTATTTTCGCGTCCGACCAATTTCATCGCAAGTAGGTTCCTATCGACCTAGTATTAGTACTATATACTTTTCCTATCCAGTCTGCACAATCGCGTTGTTATTACCATTACGAATAACCGTTATCGTTTCCGTCGACGTCCCATTTGCAGGCAGGTGAAAAGTGATCAATGGACGCTATAATATTATAATAGTCGTGTCCTATTTGCATTTTGGATACCTACCAGGTAGGCGACGATTATCGTGTCTTTCGAAGTGTATTTTTATTTACGTAAATTAAGTTATTTAGTTATGTAAAAATCTTGGTAAAAATTAAAAAAAAAAAAAATTTTCTAGTTACCAGTGACAAATAGATATTTCTTATAATAATTAGGTAATAATTTATTTGTGGCAAATCACTATATATTTTAAGAAAAATATTGGAATAATTTAATTAGGTAGGTAGAAATCTATTTAATTAAAACCCTAAAATACGACTATAACATGATTAATAGAGTTTAACAGTGGCTTAACTGAGGGCCCGCGATCCATGTGTTGCGGGGAAGGCTCACGGCAATTTGGGGTTTTCGGTTAAAGTAAATTTAATTTTCGTGAAATAAAAATTGAATAATTGTTTTTTCAAACTAAATTATTGTTAATCTTTGCGATGTTTAGATATAAACATGTTAGTTGACAAGTTTACCCAAAAAAATGCTAGAAGATTGTGTAATATTAAATAAATATTGTTATTTTTTAACGTATAACAAAATTTTAATTAAAATAAGTGACTTACCTATATCAGATTAATGTTTTTAAATTTATATACCTACTTAAACAATATTAGGGCCCATATTTTATTTATTTTTTTGGGGGGGGGCAAATTTTTTTGTTATACCACTGGAGCATAATTAAAAATTTTACAATACAATGAATAGTAAAATTAGTACAATATAATGAATATTACATTATTACCAATAATTTACTTTTAATAGCCTTTTTATTACCATACATACTGTGTGATCCTATTGTATTATTTATACATTTTTTTGTTATATTTATTATTATCTTAAAGTACGCAGCTTTTGGCATTTTGCCCCAACACTTATAAAAATGGTATGGTTCCTTTGTTCACTAAATTTTGTGAAAGCTAAACGCTTGGAGGAATTTTTAAATTACAAACATAAGTAACTAACGTTTTTTCTTATGTTTTTTGCCAAAACTGTCTTTCCTTCAATAGGTATGAATAAATACAAAATGTCATAAAAAAAATACTTTAAAATTACATACTTGGGAAACTAGTATGTACTTCAAGATCTAATAATTTTTCAATTCTTAAAAAGAATTGGCGAAATTGACAATTTTTAAACAATTTAAAAATGAAATACCTATTTCAGCGAAATGGATTTGCTGACATTTTTTTAGAATCAGAGGTGGTGTTGTTAAAATATTACTGTGAGTTCCGCTTAATGTGATCACATTGGTTTAGATCATTTTGATTCAATTAACTGGTTGGTTCCATAAAACATTTTTTTTTTTATTAATGAGTATATTTATATGTGTATTAAAAATTAAATTAAAATAAAGTAAAAACTATCTATTTTTGATTGTACTTGAGATTCTACTAATTTCATTTTCATAGTATCCTGAAATTAAAATTCATATTCAATTAATATAATATATACATGATTTTTAGTTATTTAAAATTAAATAAATAATAATTATAATGTACATTGTACATTATTACCTATAACTTTTGAAACAACTGAAAAGTATCGTTTTCACTAGTAATGTGTAACTCATGAACTTCTCAGTGTGTTGACTCTTTGAAATGAATTGAACGAGTTGAATCAGCGTTTCAAGATTGGTGACTCAGTTCAAACACAATTCACAAACGACGGATCACTAATAATTTTTCACCATATTTTTGAATAGCTCCTTTTAACTTTTTCAAAAAAATTCTTGTTTCTTTTTAGTGAAAGTCTGAAATACTATTAAACGATAAGAATGTTCTTAGAAATGATTCAATTATCCGGTTCTTAGTGATTCTAATAAAAGGTTAATTTAACATTAGTAACATAAGATCTGGTTTGGGATTTTTAATTTTGATTCTAATAAACCAGTGGTTCTTAACCTTTTTCGAATGAAGGAACACTTAACTTATTATAAGGTTTTCACGGAACACAACAGTAATTATATACATTTTTTAATATTTTTCTTACTATTTTTAAAATTTTGGTGGAACACTTATACCAAGTTCACTAACACCAGTTAAGAACCACTACAATAAACAGTTGATCACATTAAATGGAACTCATTATATATCTAAAATTATTTACATTCTTACCACTATGATCAATACAATACACCGTTAGTGAATAAACCTAGTACCTACTTAGGTTTTTTATAGCTATAAGCGTATTTTTTTGGTAATATTGAAAAGCTAAATTTATTTTTAAAAAATTGTATTAAGTTGATCCACTATAAATCAAATGTGATCTACTATTATATTTATAATCTTATGTGTGATCTACCTACTACCCTTCTATATTTGCTTCTTAAAATAGCAATGTAGGTTAGGTTACTAAATTTATTTTATTAAATTTTTATTATAAAAGTGTTTTTTAAATTTGATAAAAAATTTTCTATTTGTACTTATGCATGCTTATAAAAATTACATTTCTTATGTACTGATATTGTTTATACCCAATTCCAAACTATCAGACAAGTTTATTATTTCTGTCATACTTTAATTATGTTTACTTTTAAAGTATTTTTTAGTATACTTTATTTAAAAGTGCCATCCAAATATATTTTCTTATAAATGTCCGCCACAATGTTGGTTTAGTGCCATAATTCACAGCTAATTGGTAACATATTGATAATTTAAGAATACAATACTTAAAATAGACATAAAAAATTCAGTTGTATCAATTTTATTAAAGTATAATTTATTATAACATATAGGTAGCATAGATATTGATTGTTGGTAGATCACATATTTAACATTCAACTACAATACTTTATTATAGATAGCCTTTGGGTAGTATATCACATATTGAACCGGTCCCATTATATTTTGCATATTATATGCATAAGTAATATTCTACCTATACATATATAATATTAAAGTGTCTATCTATCACTTGTCTACTTTTTTTAAAACTTCAAATAACTTTTAACTTTATCTGAATAATTGCTATGTAGTGTATGTGTGCATTTATGAAACCTTGATTACATATTATACATAATGAGCTGATAACACAAGAATCAACATTAAATTTTCAATTTTATTTTTAAATTTATACTTCTTTCTACCAGTCTTAATGCACTTAAGTGCAGTAAACGGTATACCGATAGTTTATGAATATCAAAAATATAATATAATAGTTTTTTTTTAATTTATAGTTCAATTTTTAAATTGAGGTAATAGTTACCTAGGTAAGATTTCATAGTAACAAAAAAATAGTTAGTAGGTACTCCGGTCAATATTGTACTTGAATTAGATGATTGTGATATACCTATACTAGTATATTATGGTGTTTTTCTTTAGTTTCTAATGAAAACATGTATATTATTAAGTGGACATTATCATTACTGAACTAATAATAATCATTTTCATTATTGCTCTCTATGTTACTTTTGTACGTTCCATATAACAATATAGTTAATAACTATTATTAGTCATTGTTTTGTTGTATCTTGTTTATTTTAAAGTGGATTACCTACCTATCTAATTATAATAATTATGTGACTATACCTAATGTAAATTATAACCGAAAACAATTTTGTTTATCTTGGTACCTACCTAAATATGTATATTATGAATCAATTTTAATTGACTCTTAAAGGCGTAGACCAATTAATCAGATTTTTTACTATGAATTTTTATAATTAGATCAATAAACGTATTTAAAAATAATAACAAACAAACAAACACTATAAATTTAAATAATACTTAAAGCACATTTAGCAAATTTTGAAAAAGAATTGTCTTTCTTGCCTTATCATTAGTTTCCTTAATTACATTAAGAATAAACATTTCTTCCACAATTGTTGTTTGATTGTAATTTGTTATTGAGATGTCCAGCTCTATTAGATAAGTGCATTCTGAGATATTAGATTTTTAAGTGCAACCATTAATACTGAACTTTTAACAAACTGGAGTACATGTTAATTTTTAAGCTTGTGTAGAACAGTGATATTTATAAAAATATTTATTTTGTAGGTCGACATTGCTCATTAAATATTATTCAATGCAAATCATCAATATGTACAAACCAATTCGTCCAAGGAGAAACAGCTTACCAAGCAATGTACATAGAAGTAAAACAAAACATTTACCTAAAGCAGAATTCAGTCCAACTAAAAATTCTAAAGTGATTCATGAATCAAAAAAACCCAAATCAAAAACGCCTATTTGCGTTAAACAGCTTAATTATAATGAATCACATACAAAGAATGTTAGAAAATTTATGGATCATAGTTTGTCGGATGGAGATGAAATTATAGACGATAAAGCAAATTTTCATAAAACAGCTAAAAACAACCAAATCGTAAAAGATAAAAGACCTCATATGGTATGTTCCCAGCCTATTGACACTCCGACTAGATATCTACAAGAAGTGCCATTACATCACACTCCCCCATCCTACGAATCCCCACAAAAATATGGTCCTTACAAGAAATTTAAAGAAGATGATATAGAGCAATTGGTTATTGAAAAATATGCCCTGCTCAAACAACTCATGAACATCGATGAACGATGCAGCTCACCTAATGGTGATAACTTTTATGCTGGTGCCAAATTCAATAATTGCCCATCTCCTGGAGATTTGCCATTGCCACCAATGCAATGGCTTAACTCTTGTCAAGCACAAGCAAAATCCATGCGGCAAAAATCACCTCTTATCTTCAACATAACTATCTAAGATATTCTTCAGAATCTAAATTTTAACAATTGTTTTTTTTTTTCATTATTATTATTTGATTTTACATTTTAACGCTTATTGTGATTTTTTCACTATAGTATATTCCCCTCCACCTTACTATATACCCCCTCTTCCCCATATTCATGATGAAGTTGTCTTTTAAATATTTTCAACATTTTAGTTATATTTTATACATTACTATATGTAATAACTTTTATTTTATTTTATCAGTCTCTTTTTCATAACTAAATTTTTTAATCTTAAGTATCATAATTATTTAAATGTAATGTTTTTAATTGTTTTTTAATTATTTAATTTTTTTTTTTTATTGTTTTTTTGTGACAAAACTCTCATCATGGACTGATTTTTGCATCAGTATCTAGTCACTTATTTAGGTGAACTACAAGTTTATTGCAATACAAATATTAGTACATAGATAGTTATGAAAATTATTATTTTAAACTGCTATAGTATAATTGAATTGAATTGCTGATTGGTTGTAATATTTATGAAAATCAAATCTACGTTTAATAAGACAATTTTTATATATACCTAGTTGTATTATCAATCAATATGTTATGTCATCAAACCCACCCACCCCACCCAATAATTAAATTTAAAAAAAAATTATGTTAAGAAAAAATAATTCATTTGTTAATGTGATATTTGTGATAATAAAATCAGCGATTCAATTTTTATTTTTGTCAGTAATTGGTAAAATTTGTATTTGAATTAAAAGCTATGAAATTCAAAGAAAATATAACATAAACATATATATGTATCTGTTCAATCAGATATGTATGGAACTCGTCATCGTTCCTTTAAATGTTACCTTTTAATTTAATATTTATTCATATTTTAATTTAACTACCAATTTTATAAATAATGAACATAAGCACGTGAAAAAAAAAAGTTGAAACAAATGTTACTTCAAATACACTTTTTACCTTTCTCTGATATTATTTAAGTGCAATTGTGATACAGAACAATATTATTTTTTTTAAGGTTTACTTACCATAATTATATTACACATAGTGAGCCTGTATATGTGTTGTATCTTGTGAATGTTGTAACTTTTGAAAAGATTAAATGAATGTATAATGTTTAAAAGATAGATTGTTAAAAAAAGATGCGAATGAATTTAAATTGTATGTCAACCTCTTTTAAGTATAATTAATAAGTATTGTAGTTCAATATCACAGATTATTATAAACCAATTGTTTTTTAAAAACTATTCCACCGATTGTATCAAGTAGAATAGATTTAGTTTCTTAATGTGTTATAGAGGTTGGTATGCATTCATATCAAAGATTTTCATACGATCAAAAATATAAATTGCTATAAGTGATGACTTAAAAAAAAAGAATGTAAAACAGCAATATGTTGTTAACGATATATGCGTTTGTACTATATAATATGTCACTTATGCAATATTAATTTTTGGTATAGGTTTTTGCTATAAATAATATTGACATACAAAGTGTGTGATTGAAATAATGGGCACAAACCATATCCCATTGAACTCCTTATGTTGAGCATTAGGCATTAATCTGTTAAGGTAGATGGATAAATAATTCTTCAAATTAGTTTTAAGGAACACAGTATGTGTCTGTTTTAGTGGCTATCCTATTATTGTTGATATTATACATATTATAAGGAATGCGGCCATTGGTGTGATATTACTGTGTTATTTTTTTATGATAAATTATTTTATTATTGTTTAAAAATATATGTTAAGAATATTAATGTTGAATTGGAATTTTTTCTGTGAGACTGTTACAGTTAAAAAATTAAGTATTCCAATCCATTATGTGTAAGATGAATCACCAATATTCAAATGTATTTTTATTTACTTAAATTGTTTTACAAATATCTTTAAAATTGTTATTAATGTTAAAACATTTAGTAGTGTTTTCTTTTTCAATTAGTGTAATAATTCAACTTGAAACTAATTTTTTTTTTTTATCATTAACTTTAGGAAAAAATGTAAAAACCAAAAAAAAAGAAAAATCAAAAAAAAAACAAAAAAAAAAAAAAATAGTAATAATAATGAAATACAGCCATTCCTAAGCTGTTAGTATTCCTTATACGATCTCATTCTTATAACAATACTACTACAAGTACACTGCATATATTTATTTATTCCTTTCTACATCAGTTTTTCCATTACAACAAAACTAGTTTTTCTTTAAAATTATTCAAATCTAAAAATATTCTCTATACAGCACAAAAACTCAAAATCAATAAAACTTTTCTCTTTAATAAACGCAGTGCATTTTTATAATTAATTAAACCGTGAGTAACATTCCGCCCGATATTCATGTATAAAATCATAATAACTTTTATTACTTAAAATTAATTTTTTTCAAATTGGAAATGGCTATTTATATTTACATAAATAAATTTCTCCTTGTATTGAACCGATTGCAATAATATTTTTTCTGTATGAAAAAAAAATATATTAAATAATTACACATACAACACTAAAACTTTTTAAATTAAAACCTTTTTGGGTTGATTTTCATTGCAATTATATCGCAAGATGCAAATTTTTTGATTGAATCTGTTTTCCCATTTGTTAGATTGATTTTAGTAAGTTCTCCATTTTCTTCGCCAACATACACTATAAATTCATTTTCTAAACTCCAACATAATCTGGTTATTAGTTTTTGATTGAATATAATTTTTAGTGGATCCTTCTGTGAATAAATTACATTTAATCTTAAATATATTCAAAATTAATAATTTATTTTTACCAACTTGATACACATTGTATAATAGTATTGTACAATCGAATTGAGTAATGATAAATACATTAGAATTTTTGTGACAAAATTGTATATTTTCAATCATTAATGAATATCCATTATATGTTCTAACTTTTACTGCTTCTAAAACTTGGTCTTCTGTAACGCACAATTTAATAAAGATGTTGGTTAAAAATATTAATCACCGAAAGTACAAAAAAAAATAAATCATAAATTATGATAACAAAGCTCTTGCGGCTTAAAATTCTAGGTAAAAATTATAATAAATCAATTTAGATCTAAACTTAATATTTTTTATACAAATTATTCAAAAATTAAATATTAACATCATCTGTATTAAAATAATAAGTACATATTTATACTTGTATACATTGCAATATTTTCTGTTAAATTTAAAATCAACATCAATAGCCAAGTATATATGTCAAGTTCATATTAATGTACTAATTTCTATAATTTATTAAAAAAAAAAAAAAAAATTGCACGGTACAAGTAATAATCCTCTGTACTTGTCATAGTGGACTAGGCCTATTGGGGAAACCACTTTAAAAAAAACGCACCTGACACACAACCTCATGGGTGGTGTGGAATAGTGTGTAATTACCAATTTATTTTATTTTCAATTAATAAAAGGTACCTTTAATGTTTCTTGTTGTTCCGCATAAATGACTAGAAATTTTCCCGTTTTCCAGAGCTACTAAAAAATGTCTGTTTGAATAATCGAAACATCGAATACCAACTTTTCCTGGAATCCCAACTAAGTACCTATAGATAAGTAGTGAGGTGTTTATTATTCATTAATTATATATAGGTGATATACATACTACGTACATAATTACTAACTATTTGAATTCAGATCTTAAATTTAGTGATAAAACTAGCAAAACCACTTAAAATAATTAAAAATTTGATATACAAATATTTATATTGTATAATATACATTTTTTTTTCAAAAATATCTATTGATTTTATATTTTAGTCAGTGCAAATCATTTTTACAATTATGTGAATGTTCTGTTATTTTATTTGTTTCATCAGTGATCACTAGAGATTGGATTTATATGTAAAAAAATACATATTTTGTGTATAAATGTGACGTGATAAATTAATTTCTGCCAGTGATTACAGTTTTTGATAAAATTAGCTACATTTGATTTTCCATATTTGGTCATAAATACATGTTTTTATATACTTCACAATTATTCTATTTTTTCTTTCATATTTAAACAATTTTAGTAATGTAACAAGTTGATTGCCTTTGTGATGTATACAGTGTGTTCCCTTCAGAGTTTAGACTGATAAGCTTCTCATAAGTAAACTAATAGTAAAGACTTGTATAGTATAATATGTTGGGTCAGCAGTACTGACCGGACATATTAATGGCGTAGTTATATGAGTTACATACTGACAAGCAATCATTATACTCAATGTGTTAAGCTTCTATAATATTAATCTTTCATTTATTTCTGGATACTTTATCAGCTGAAGTATCTCCTTCAAATTTAGTAACAAAACATGCAATATTGTTCAATAACATCAGTCAAAGTTGAAAGATCTTTTAATCAGTATAATGTATAAAGCAGTTTTACGACAGAATAAACAGTCATTTGAATTTGAAAATTTAAAATTGCATGTTGTAAATTGTAATCAAGATAATTAATCATTTATTATCATTATTATTATTTAGCTACAAATATTTATTTATTTCCTAGTATAATTTTTTCATTAAGATTCCATAAGATTTAATTAAATTTTAATATACTTACATATCTTAAGTTTTTTTGCACATATTTATGTATATATTATTTTGGTTGTATAAATACATATAAATCTGGGCCCTAGTCACATGCTTATTTATAAAAATGACATCTTTTACTTAATATAAATAACTATATCAAATTTTAAATATTATGACAAAAAAAAAAATAATCATGGATATTTATTAAATAAATATGAATATAATATGCCTATATTAGTTTTTTCAAATAAATTCTAAAATGCATTTTATAAATAGATGTTAATTCACCTATTTCCATCGCACAAATTTCATTGAATTCAAATTAAACAGCCATTACAATGACCTACTCAGTGACAGGATCTATAAAAAAAATTGAATCAAAGCCACTAAGCAATTTTTTTACTCATTAGAAGCAGGAGAAGTAGGTATTGGATGTCAAACAACATTGTGGATAAATATAAGTAATCAATAAATTGGTATGTGACTGCTTATTGTAATACAATTAGCAGATACATACACTGATGCTCAAACAAAATTTAATATTAGTAAAGGACATTTGCATGTTCAGCTCTAAACTAACATTTAATTCTCCAGTGTGTATGTATAGTTAATGTTTATTCATTTTAACCATTAAATAATGGATTCTACTGTCCATTCAATCCATTAGATAATAAGTATATTACGTACTTGAAAATTATTCCTGAGAATTTAAATATTATTGTTATTATATTTGTGCTTGACAAATAAAAAGTTATTATAGAACATGAGATCACATCTTTTATGAATACAATAATATAATTTATGTACACAACTGTTTAAAAATATAAGTATACATTTTTATTTATACAAAATATACGGTTACAAGTGTTAGAACACATACACAAATTTTATATTTTAAAATTAATAACTAATTTTATTGCTGTGTATAAAATTTAATTTAGTCACTTATGAAGAAATGAATTACAATTATTATTTTGAATAATTTTATTTTTATTTACCTGCATATTCGCTGAGTAAATTTTATTTTATCACTCATCATAGTTCCCACGCACACATATCCATCTTTTCCGGCAGTTATTAATACCACACGAAGATCAGATCTCACAAACCATAATGATTCAGATATAGCCTGTGAATGCCATTCAAGGGAGACCATAGACATATTGTCATTTGTGTTGCAAATCAGTAATTCACCTGAAAATAATGTTTAGCATCATACATTCATTGATATATTATAGTAAATGTAGCAAGTACTAAATATATCAAGTACAATAATCTTTATCAGTAACGGTATCATATAAAATTGACAATAATTTTTGCAATCTACACATAGCTCACTGATGACATGTAAAAAATACAAACAGATAGTTCATACAGATTATTAAAGTAAACTCAATTAAATATTAATTTATGATGAGAAAGATGTCTCATTAAATATTTTTAAAAAGAAAACAAACAAATAAATGATAAAATTACCATTATTACTGTAATAATTAATCACCAAAAGTTGCATTTATAATTTATATAATTTAGAAAATCATGGATAACTAAATCCTTTGATGGTTTCGTTGATTTCTATTCCTCTTGCATCTCCCTTAAAGCAAACTGGATGCTCTATTGACATGGATAGAACATTGTTTAATAATACCAGCAAAGATTTAATGTGGGTTATTTGGGAGTTATTGGTATGGGATCCAATTTGTGGGTTTGTAAATATGGACTTTATTATTAGTGCTTAACATAACAAATATGGTAGAATACAGTACCACTACTATGGATTTCGTGATTTAGGTGCAGGTCAAATTCTATAAATATTAATATAATTTAGTGTCAGTCTTGGGAGCTTTCTCATGATATGATGAGGTCTCATCAAAGATGCAATGCACCCTCACTGGTTGTGGAACTGGTATAAAGGTTACGACACCAGTAAACTACATGTTGATCACTCAGACAATGCTTATTTATTAACATGTGTTAAGTGTTAAACAATTACTTATAAATATTTTAAAACTAAATAAATAAATGTCATCATTTTAAAATTGAGAAAATTATATTTCAGTAATATTGTTAAAATATTATATGTATTTTTTTATAAATACTTGAACTGTTACCATTGTATAATCCAGCTGTTATTAGATATTCATTGGTTGGATGTGTAGCTAAACATGTTACACAAGAAGTGACCTCCAGCTTATTAGATACAGTACTGCCATTTTTTTCTAAACTGAATTTCATATAGAAGACATGTTATAGTATTTATTATTCATAATCATACTAAAATAAATATTAAATAAACAGTAATTTTCATAAAATTGGATACCAATATGACAATATTACTCACTCCGACATAGAGTAAACAAATACTGCATTTAAATGATTACACCACTGTGTATGACAATGTTCACCAGTAGCTACCATTAACTTGTCACCGTTACAATTCCAACCAAGTGCACTGATATTTTTCTTAAAAATCAATTCAAAACAAATCATTGTAGTACATCATTAAAAATTAATGTTCAATTAATTAATAAATATGAATTAGAACTTATATTTCATAAAAACATAGATATTTAAAATAATTAAATTAATATAATATGTAGGATATAGGTACTGATACTAGTCTAAACTATTCTAATGACTAAAATATATAACCATTAATATTACAATCAACTTCTTAATTAAAATCTATAATAAACATAACTAATTATAATATCTGAGAATAATTTACTAAGGTTTTTTTTTAACTCATCAACATTTCAAACTAATTTCTTAAACTGTTCTTCATAGCTTAGTAAAAATTAATTTTTTAAACTACCAAATTTAAATTACTTTGTATTTATCATAATATTCATTCAGAACTAGAGAATAATAACAATATTGTTAAAATACAATTAATAAGATCTTTTATTCAAAGCAGTCAAAACTATATTTGAGAAACTACAAATAATTACCATTCCAAATGTAGGATGTTGTCTTAAAGATACTTTTATGGTTTTGTCATCATTTATATCTTTCTGAGTTGTATCTAAATAACTATTCATTTTTGGCCAGTCATTACATTCAGTCTCTAAAAGTCTTAATCCTTTTTCCAAACAGCCATTTAATGCAACAAGATCAATATTTCCAATATCAATGTTTTCAATGGCACCAGTCTGTGTCTAAAACATTCAAAAGTAAATGATATGCTGTAAGCACAATTGATGATAAATTTAACCAACTTCTACAGTTTTCACATCAACAGTATCACATGATTTGTCTTCAGTGAATAGTCCATTATATTGGCTTGATTTTTCAGTTTTCCTGTTTAAACAAATAATTAAAAATAATTGAACAAAAATATTAAACTAGTTTTCTAACATACCCCCTTTTATGCGTTTCACTGTGGTTAAACCCAACTGCATTCACTGCACTGTCACTAAACATTATATTTCAATTTTAAATATATTATATTTTCACGATTCTTGATATTTAATTAACAATTTAATTTATCTAAGGTCAGTAAAATTTAAAATGTAACGCTACAATAAATCAATGATACAGTTGTGAATGTTGTTACTATGGTGATCAAAATTATCACAATAATTGTTAGGTAGCTATTTGTTATTATTCAATATTCTCTAATCTCTACTTTAATAATTGTCAAAATAAAAAATACTTCAAATGTAATTATATAATGCAATCCCAAACTTATTTGAAACACTAACACATAATTTCTAAAAAAAAAAATTAACACAGATCATACATATATCTACATGTAACTTATACTATTACTTATTGTAAAAATTGATTTTTGTCACACTTTATAATAGGTAAGTAAGTAGTTATAATAATATAACTACTATATACTAAAATATATAATACCTTATATCCAATTATTATAATATTAGCGGTAAGATAACCAAAATTAAATAATGTACTTATAGGTATATGACATATGTATATCTAATTTCATCCAAATTTAAACTTTAAATGTCTAAACAAAAATTATGTATATATTTTAGATTTTGATGAAGTTAGATTTTTGGTATAAGCATAAACTATTTATGAAAAACTGTATATGATTTTCAAACGTCAAGCATTACCTATAAAAATGAATATTTTATACGTTTTTAACTACGATTATCCAAAATAATTTTCAAATTTTCGCGATTTTGTCAAAAATTGAATATTAAATGCTTTTTTTAAAAAATGTGATCATGCATCTCTAATATTTTTAAATACCTATAATAATAGTATGAGGAATCTTGTAATAAATATTCAATTTTTTTCATCGTGTGAGTATTTTTAATCATTAATGCATAATGTACATATTTTGTATAATATGTATATGTATTACTTTTAGAAAAAAATAAAAAATGTCAAATGTTTATAAATAGCTCAATAAGAGTAAATGTTGAAAATTGTACATGTTTATAAAAAGTTAATTCCTATAACATCTAGTAAAAATGTCGTATCAACGATTATTTAGAAAAATAAAACAATAACGATTTTATCGAAAGTTGTTTTCGTATAAAAATAACCATTTTCCTAATTTTTTGTTTGTTTTTCCTAATTATTAAGAAAATTACTTGGGTAATTTAAGTAACCTTAAGATTCATTTTCTGTTAAGAAAATATGCTGAAGTTAAAATTGAAGATTTATTTTTTATTTTGATCTTAAATTGATCGCCATAAACGCTATTTTGAGTAAATATGTCCCACTATCTGGGTTTACAGATTTATGTAAGTTATATGATTGACCTATGTATGTTTGAATTGATTATTATTCAGCTTCTCCCAAAATCTAAAATCTGATATGATAATCATGAAACTTATAGAACCTATAGCAATGTGGTTCATAAAAATCAAAATTAATACATTATTTTATATATATGATTTGGAATCATATAACCATATAAACAAATCACGATTTTTTTGTCAAATTCAATCAAAAATCCATCATAGCTGATTTGTTTCCTTCAAAAGAATTAATAAAAATATCAATATGTATCTACCTATTACCAAATTTACGTTCTAGATTCTGATCGGCTATAATTGTATAATTTTACAATAATATGTGACTTTTGTGTGTGTATATATATATATAATAAGTAGTTAAAAATATAGTGAAAATAATAACTCTCAAAATAACTGGGAAAAAAAAATTAAGAAAAAATGAAAAATTTTATGGGAAATCCAGTTTTTGAGAAAAATCGTTTTTTTTTTTTATTTGTGTATTAGTCATAAGCAAAGGTTACTTAAGTTATTTACCAAATGCTTGAATTATCATTTTTTTAATTTGTAAATATTTTAAATTTTTAACTCTTTTTGAATTATTTATGGACATATGAAATTTTTTTAAGTTTATTTTCTATAAACGATAAAAATTATTTGCTGGATAAAAATTCTTGAACATTTAATACAAGTTACAAATAGCAATGAAATCAGTATCAGTATCATATTTTATTTAAAACCCTTACAAAATAAAAATAAAAATAAAAATTGGTATTAAAATTGAGATTATAAGAATATGAAAATACCTTTACAAATTAAAATCAAAATCAGAAATAATGAATAACAATAGAAGTAATCAAAATTAAAAACGAAAATAAAATACTATTCAGTGTTACAAATTGAAAAAAAAAACGAAAACATCATATAGTACCTACTAATAATAGTCACAAAAATGTTAATGTGAATGAAACATGCGATGGCGAAACTACATATTTTATTGAATCCCATGGAATATGGATACAATCTTCTTATTATATCTGTTGCAATGTTGCCCAATTTATTAAACCTTTAGGTAATTCTAGTATTTACTGTTTACAAAATATATTAATAACAATAATAACCACATTCATTGTGTACAATTTAATATTTTTGTTTTTTTATCTATTCAGCATTTCAGTGCATTTTGTTGAATCAACACCAGATTTGACATTTTAGTGGTAATCGGTCAAAAAGTCTATTTTAAAAAAAGTTGAACAAAAAGTCCAAAAATACAGAATATTTTTTATAATTAATATTTATTTTAAAAACTTAAAATTTAAAAATGTATGCAGTCATTATATATTACCTATATACTTTTTGGCTGACACTAAAATTGTGCTCAGACTTTTCGTCCGCGATTCCATTTTAGTATAATTCACAACCTTTGTATTTATTATCAATACTAGTACTTATGAATTAATAACAAATAATTTTTAATGATATAATATCTATACTGTAACGTCTGTAACAACAATATAATAATATTTTATGCAAATAGAACATGATTGTATTTAACATTTAGTCCTTACTCATTAGTGTGTTTTTCGATAAAGAGAAATTATGTAGGTATACCTAATACCTAATAATATTTTATTAATGAAGTAATTCACAATAACATTATTAAAGATTCTGGGAATCGTTGTTTTTTTATCAGCAAATAAAAGAGATTGGATTCAAAAATAAAATAAAATGTAATTATAATTAATTATGATTTATATATAAACATTTACACATTTTACACATAGGTAGATCATGTTAAACGGTTGATATACATTTATTTGTTTATTATGTATTATGTATAGCATTAACGAGAAATGCTTTAATGTTATTACTTATACAACGTACAACATTATACCATAATATTACTATTACTTATTAGTAATTAGTTCTTACTTAGGTATAGTCGTTATGAACTGTTCTTGTAACTTAATTACCCATATTATCCGTCAGACCTTGGACGACACATCTAAATCCTTCTTATCTCTATCAACTACCAAATAGTTTAAAATTAAAATTTATGTTCGTATAGTAGCGAATGGTACCTACTTGCCCACATTCTTTGTACTCTTTTAAATAAAATCATTGTTTTTTTTTTCAACAAACTTTTTTGTTATTTACCTTCTATTATAAAATTAAGGGTTTGTAAATCTTCTATTACTTTTTTTCTTCAATAGACAATATTAGGATAGATATAGTCTAATTTGACCTTGAGTAGACTTGCTAGGTAGGTATATATTTTTTTTATTTTTAAAGCTGAAACTATTATTTCCGCTCTGTTACTCTTGTAATTGGGATACCTAGTTGCATTTTATTTAATTAGTTTATACACTGCTTTCAAACATAAGTAGCTTATTGAATATAAATGTGATTATAATGTGAATTGAATATTTGATTTGATTATTTAAAATTGGTTCATCTTTAAATTCGGTTCAACATACAAAACACGCGACTCATTTTAACCGACAAGTAATTAAGTAATTATATTGTAATGAACTTGTACTAGTGATAATCTAAATACTAATTCACTATCAGTAAATACTTAATTATATTTCTCATACAAATCAAAATTATAATAGCTTATTGACAATAGTACCGAGTAACATAATAATTAAAGTTGACGTACTTCGTAATTGTATTAATTGAATTTAATAGGTACCTATTTACTTAAGTTTATATTTTCAATTATGGGAGTACCTAGGTATAAATTTATAATATAATAGTGATCCATCATACCACCCTCTCGATGTCATGGGGGGCGTGACCCCACGGTCCCCACGGGTTTGTTTTGGTGTAAATTTGAATAATTTGATCAGCCACCCTCCCCCAATATTTAAATATTTAAATTACGACTTTACCTCCAGGTATATTTTTAAAATGTATTTACTATTTATGTTCTGAATTTTTCAGAAATCTGAATTGATATTTATATGGTTATTTGTACGATTAGTTTATGATAATATCGTAATTCGTTGCCAAGATTTATGATTATAGTCATTAAACCTATAAACCACAGAACATATAAACTTTGATTTGTTGTAATGGTATGATGTAGTATCATGTTAAATGTTAATGTGTAATAGGAAATAACTTATATTGTAGGAGGCTACTATTCGCAACAATTGCCATTCGAGATAGTTGTATATTTGTATATTTATGTGGTAGTAAATAGTAATAATAAAATATCGGAGCTGTAGTTATTTGCTGCACTGGTGCAATAACAATAAATCAAATATCAAAAATTGATTTATTTTAAAAAACTGCTAAATTATCATAAACTATAGAAAATAGAAATAATTTTTACCGTATTTAAAAGTCGTAGTAGTGGTTGTCATTATCAGTGCATCATAACTATGTGATAGTCACAATAGATAACCCACACCCGGCTAGCGCGATTACGAGAGAGTTTGTGATATACAGATACTTTCAAAAAAAAAGTCACTTCTGCTATTCAGTTGTTAGTTAATTATTTTCAGCAAAATATACTCAAATTGTTGTTACAACGATGTTTTACATCATTGGAGTAGGTTTAGGGGACGTCAAAGACATCACAGTTCGAGGCCTCGAAATCGTTCGAAGTGCTAAACGAGTGTACTTAGAATCGTATACATCTATACTACCAGAAAACAAACTTCAACTGGTTGGTAAATATCAATAAGTATTAAAATACTATCTGTAGTTTTTGGATGCATATTAATTATTGTTTTTCAGTAATGAAATTAAACCTAATCTGTCATTTACAGAGTTTAAAATGTAATTTATTTGTATAAACATTCAGTTAAGCTACCAAATTTACTTATTGTATATTATAATATTACAGATTGTAAATATATTTTGTTTAAATAATATAACATTTTTAAATACTCAACTATTCGTGTTGAGTCATGCACATTCAGTTATAATAATTATTGCGGAGACCAAGTCTTATGAATTTAAATGGTAAAACATTGTTTCAGTTTGTACTGGTTGACTGTATAATTTTAATTGTATTCAAAAAATCAATTTATTAATACCAGAAAAATTTTACTTGCGTATTACCTGCACTGAAAATTCATCAGACTAATTTTTTAATTTTTTTTATGATAGAATATCATATAAACCATTTTGTTTTTTTAAATTGTGTTCTAAAATATAAAAAGGTGATTTGTATTATCTCATTATTCATTAATAATGTGATTACAAATTATAGTAGTATTATGTATAGGTAAAGTTATTAAACATTTCTGCTTTTTTTTTTTTAATATACTAACACAATC
The DNA here is from genome assembly GCF_003676215.2 of Rhopalosiphum maidis. Taxonomy (NCBI): domain Eukaryota; kingdom Metazoa; phylum Arthropoda; class Insecta; order Hemiptera; family Aphididae; genus Rhopalosiphum; species Rhopalosiphum maidis. The sequence goes on along the minus strand of NC_040879.1, from coordinate 37,397,795 downwards.
ATGGAAGTCCAGTTAATTTGCGATTGATTTAGGTAGTTTGATTGATATGTAAGAATCCAAAATTTAACAAAAATTACTGCCATATACACATTGTTATACTATACAAATGTAAATATGATAGTTAAAATTATACAATATGTTTTGTATAGGAAGAGTTTTATGAAAGGCAATTGATTGAAGCAGACCGAGAGCTAGTTGAACAAGGCGCAGATGAAATATTAGACAAAGCAAACGAGGACAATGTAGTCTTACTTGTGGTTGGTGATCCTTTTGGTGCAACTACTCATGCTGACATATTGTTAAGAGCACGAGATTTAAACATTGAGACTAAAGTGATTCATAATGCTTCTATTATGAATGCTATAGGATGTTGTGGACTTCAAGTGAGTTAATATTTAAATAATAAAATTATATTACCTTTCTCATACTTATAATAATAACTAAAGGTGTTCCGGGTATTCGATTATCGAGTCCAAACACCCAATATGAGTGCCATCATATCATATCATATTCAGTACCCGACCAATACTCATTACCTGGCGTGTTATTAAAAGTTAATAATATTAACTAATATTATAATATTATAATATTTATTTTATTTTTACTTAGACAGTACCCGGTACTCGGTGTAATACTATATTTTTTCTCTGGAATATAACCGGTACTACCCAGCTTACTGACTAATTTAATGATAAAAATAAATGTATGTCCGCAATTAACCAAATGAAAATATATTATATATGATTTTTATTATTTTAGAATAGTATTTTGCATTATTGTGCAATGGTAGAAAAAAAAATAGGATATTTCCATGGCTATAGATACTATATTACTAATATTTTCCAGATTTATTAATTATTATTATAGTTATAAAAAACTTTGTTTTAACTTTTAACAGACATTTTTACTCGAATAATACACTGTACATGCTATTTATGTAAATTATTACTCGACTCGTACCCGAGACTCAGTTTTAACAGACATTGTTACTTGATCAGTACTCGAGATTCGGTTTTAACAAACATTATTATTCGGTTAATTCTCGGTACCCAGTTTGTTAATAAAAAAATCTACCTAATATTAATCTAATAATAACATAACAAACATATTGTACACAAACTAAATATTAAAATATTAAGGACTAGAATTTATTTAAGTCCAAAGTTAGTCACAATTTTGCAAATTTGATGTTTTTCTAACTATATTTTTATATCCAACATAAATATATTTTATAGCCTTAATAAGCTATTAATTACATTTGAATAATTATTATGTTTATTTTTTCTTTACTTATTTATATAATTTTTATATTAGTAAATCTATATATTGTTTATTTTCTATTAAAATCATTCTATTTGAAATATTTTCTTTTTATTTCCAAATAAGGAAAATGTTATGTATAAAATATATATAAATGTTTACACGTTTTATAAAGCTAGTTGTATATTTATACCTACTTTTTAACTTTTAAAACATTAGATTTCATTATTTTTTTATTTTTAATCAAGTAAGTATGGTAATTGAAATGAAAAAAGTCCGAATTTTTTAAACTTCAATAATTTTTGTTAAATAGGAAAATGATAAAAATGTAACTCAGTTGTAATGAGTAGGTTGATAATTAAGCTAGCTTTAACATAAAATATCAATAAGAGAGATCCGATATTACACCCAAGTGGTATAACAATTTGAATCCACAAAAACATTGGCATGAACCGTCTCAGAATTTCTATTTTTAACTTGTTGGTCGATAGCTCATTAAAAAAGGATTATCAAGTAGATACAAAATGTGAGATTAAAAATTTTCAAAAAAAATAGTTATTTTTTGCTAGATTTTAGCGTGGTAGATTACCGAAACTATAGAACGAATTTCAGAATTTAAATTTGTTAACTCACTACAAAGCTATAAAGCTGAAAAACATAAAAAACGTCCAATAAAATGTGTATAATTTTTTTTTTTGAAGCTCTATAGTGAATTAACTATAAAAGATAAAGTTCTTAAAATCTTCACTGCACTTCTCCTAGCCAATGTGAATTTAACAAGACCCCAAACAACAAAATCTGCTCTCTGGTTTCAGAGATTTATCTCACTAAATGAAAATTAAAATAAAATACATTATGCATACATATTGCATACAATTAATACATTTCTAAAAATTGAAAATCAAGAAAATTTACATGCCGATTTCTGACTAGACAAGCATTTTTATTTTCAAATTTTTATTATTACCTTATTTTTTCTCTATTTATTTTATATTCACTTATTATGTATATTTTCAAATAACCTTACATTTTATGTAATTTAAATTTTTATGTAAAATATTTGTAATTAGAATATATATCTGTAATAAAAAAAAGTATTTTTTATTACAAACATTTTGTATAGCTAAAGTTCTAGATATTCAATGTCTAAATAAATTATCCATGTTCTACATATAAATTATCTTAATTGTTGATAACCATATATTTTTTTAATAATATGA